>NW_016690534.1:262557-264472 GCF_001604755.1 Lepidothrix coronata | reverse complement strand
TGAAAAGGGTCAACAACCAATAGAAAGGGGTTAACAAGGGACCAATGAGAGACACCTCAGGACACCTTTCCCAGGACATTCCTGCATGGGAGATAACCTGTCCTGGGGGGTGTTGGGAAGAAGAAACACGTGTTTGCAAAGAGACCACAAAAGGCCATTTTAAGACATGTTTAAACAAGTTTCTCATCAGATTTAGTGCTACAATTTTTATTTGGACAACTCAAGAAACAGCAGCAAGTACAAACACATCAGAAAACCAGACAAATGCCTAAGGCTGAAATTGTTATAACTTTACAGAATAAATTATAGGTGACAAGATTTCTGAAGGTTGAATCATCTCCACTATCTAGGGAAGCTTTATATCATCCAATATTACTACTAGTATTCAAAGTATCTGATTTGTAATCTAGGTTTACTGAATTTATGTCTCATGCATCTTACAACAAACATTCCGTATTTCTAATAACCTGTGCCTCTTTCCCCTCTTCTTTGCAGTATTCCTTGACAGAATTATTCTTTAAAAGTAGGATATCCCACAAAATATTTTTGTTACTAGCAGGAGAGAGAGGTATGAAAATTTCCTTAAACATTTGAGTAGCATCTTTACCAGAAGTTGTTCACTGGAACCATTGCTGATTTTGTTTGTTTGTTTTCTTTTCTATTCTGTACAAAGTGAATTTCCTTACTTGAGTGCTTAGAAGATATGTAAGGATATTGATATCCACTACAATGATAATTTCTCTCCAGCACTCTCATATTTCTGAGCATAACCACTGGAGACAGAAAAAGAAGATTCTTTCTCTACAGCTATTCCAGAAAACTGTGTTGCTGATAGGCAAGAGAAAGATTCTATTGGCATACTATTTCATACTATTTTCTCTCTGTAAAACAAGTGGAAATTATATAGTCTTACTTCAGTTCCATCTTCCAAAGTCATCTTCTGCTCCAATCCATACATGTGAATACAGTTTGATCAATCAATACACAGATTTATGTAATTTTTCAACTGAATTGTATTGAAGAATGTCTCACTATGCTGAGAATGTTGTGAAAATGATCTTTGAACATCAGTAAGATGCAATGTGCACGTCCTTGGTCATATTTGACCACTCTTCCAGGTGATATACATACCCATCTTTTAAAGATGCACTTATCTATTAAACTTAAAGGTCAACATTGAAATGGAAAAAGAAATTTAAGAAATACATTTTCTTTATTAGTGACTGCTTTTTCCCCCAGAAAAGAGCCTTCCTTCTTCCTATTACTTAAGGACTTTCATTATTTTAAACCTGCAACACGTACCGGAAGAACCAGTTTGTTATTTCCAATGTTATTACTGCATCATGGTTACTCTCTATTTGTCATTGGGAGCAAAATAGTTGTGGTTCTCACAAAAGATTTGATTTTTCATAATGTAGCAAATAACCAGTGTCTCTACAGAAGGCTGCAACAGATAGATATGGAAATTTACATGCTGCCTTGTTTTCCTGTGAGCTTTATATCTTGGCATTTTATTGTATTTTTAACTCAATTGGATTTGTAGTTTTTCTTACTTTTTTTTATTCTAGTTCAGTTTCCTTAAAAATGCAGCCATTTGGCTTGTCATTGTTTATTTTATATTAAGAAGCACAGCTAAATTTACAGATTTACCCTTTCAAAGAAGAAGTTGACCTTGAGGACACTAAGCTCATCCTTATTGCACAGTCACAGGTATGGTAAGGAATGAAGCCAGGAATGGCAAGTGTATCTCTTGGAAGAGAGATGGCCCACTCATATTCATCTGTGCTGTATTTTAATAAAGTTCAGCATTGAAGAGGTAGCACAAAAAACAGCGATGAAAATGTGCATAAGTCTTATTAAATCTGAGAATAATAATAATAATAATAATAATAATAATAATAATAATAATAATAAT
>NW_016690534.1:189517-262272 GCF_001604755.1 Lepidothrix coronata | reverse complement strand
CTTAGATGGATTACCTCACAGGGCTGACGAGTTCCATCTACCCGGGGGGCTGGGAATCGAACCCGGGTCGCAGTGGTGAGAGTCCTGCACCCTAACCACTAGACCACCAGAGGCCCCAAATCTGAGACTATGTCTACAACAAAAATACCAGTATGTCTGTAAAATCAGAAAAAAAAGCAGCTCCTCGTATTATATCCAAAATATTTTATATATTTATTATTATTTTAGTTCAAATTATTTTTCTTCACAAACAGAATCTCCCTGAAAGATACATTTTCAGTTTTTCCAACTTGCTAATTTTTTTTTTACAGCTTTGTAATCTGACAGATACCCATCTTGCTTGGAAAATAAAGAATTTGAATAAAAAATTTTTCACTAGTTTGTAAAATTTTTTTATCGTGTTTCTCTTCAGGCTCCTAACAAGAATGTCCGGTGTAATGCACTTCTCCAGAAAGTCTCTATTTTCTATTTGTAGCTGAATCGGGTATAAAACACGAAGACAACCTCTTCCCCCACCCTCTAGCTTTGAAAATTGGACATTCAAAAAGTTACTCAAATAATACAGTGGGTTTTTCGAACTATATGCCAATGTCTTACTATCTCTAATTAAAATGATTGCCAAACCGAGCATTTTCTCTGAAGCCCCCTTGTTATAGATCTGCCCGCCCTTTTCTTTGCCACACTTTTTGTTTTAACTGTATCTTAAAGTTTCTTCTATTTTACTAATTCGCAGGATGTCCAATTTATTCTCACTTCCAGTAATTTTGTATAATTTTTGAACTCTCTAAACTTATTCTAATTCCAGGATTCTGACAGATACTGTTTCTTCTTAGCTCTTGTTCTCTTTTTTAAAGATGGAAAGCTTCAGTAACAAAGATTTCTCTCATTACTGCTTGCCAGAAACCCACAACATTTTAAAATCTATTTCATCTTTAGTATTTTCTCTCGGAAATTTCTGAGACGCACCTCTATAATCCCTGTACTTTTATGAGGTCACAGGATATAATTCTCCTCAGACTTTGTCTGTACTGTTTGCTTTTTGATTACCAGCATATTAGCTCCAATTGTAAGTGATGATGACAGCTGATTGTTGAGCAGAATTTGAGAGGGAGGATATCCATATATTCTGTATTATGGCAGGGAACAGTATGTGTGAGTTCTAATTTCAAAGTTCCTCATTTTCCAAATACTATTCAGTTCTCATATTTCAGTTCTCATATTTGTGTCACTTCCTTTGTCCAGTTCTCAACTCCCTTGACCTGTGAGGAGCAGTTTATGGAATTTCAGTAGTCTCTTCCTCTCTAAATTTATTAAGATACTTTAAAAACAATAAAAAGAAAATAACTGATTCTGTCTATGGCTCATAGAAAAACTATTACTTTTCATTCATCTTTAGATGACCTTTAATCTGCTTCTTCATTCTTCAGACTATCTCCAAAAAACAAAGTGACTTCTAGCTAATAAAGAGACTTTCAGTTAGTTCTTGTAGAGAACAATGTGATGTGTATGTATGTTGCATTTAATAATTTTTTTTTTTATCCCCAGCTTACAAGTGGGTTTCTTTCATAGTCTATTACCTGGTATATCTACCGGTATTGCTTGTAAAAACTTTTTTTCTTGAGAGGGCTATTTGGACCTTTTACTTCTATAGATGCAATTTTTATTGACTTGCAAATCCACAGTTTATCAGACCATATTCTCTTATATTTTTTGTTTCTACGGTGTTATTCCAACCCTATTAGACTAAGACTTGCCAATATAGTGTTAAGCTGTAACACTGAGTTTAAACTGGTTTTCAATTTTTTACAATAAAGACATAATGAATGTTTTAGTCATTTCTCAATCTCCCAGTATATATGGATATTTTTTTTTACCTTCTTTCATTATTGTATAAAAACTACCACAAAAACTAACTTTCTCAACCATGGTTCCAAACAGATAAATATGTCTTCTCACATAATTCGTCAGCCTTTTCTGTTTCCCCAAATAATCCTTTCCACATCCCTATTTTTCTATACACCCTTGCCCTGGGATGGTGAGGAACAACCATCTTCTCTTCACCTTCAGAGTGAAGTCCCACCTGGGGTGTTTCAGTCTGGCAGCTGGGTGAAGATGCAGTACTGTACAAAGACACCTGTTTGGGCAGAACAGGGGTGAAGGGGTGGGAATGGCTCCTTGTTGCAAGTCCTCCTCCTCCTCCTTTCCTATGTTAATCTATTCTTATCTCTTGTCTTTTTTCTTCAGTTTAGAGTGATGTGTTAGAATACCCACTTTCTTTATATGTCTGTGTTGTAGTTTAAGAGTTGTATGTTTAATGTTCCTGCTGAAACCATGTGCTGCTCTCTCACTTTCCCTTCCGCCTCCCCCCACCCTGAAGTGGCCTGGAGAGGAGAATTGGAGACACAAAAGGGAAAGATCACAGGTTGAGATAAGAACAATTTACTGGAAACAGCAACGAGATAATAATGACAAAAGTGTACAAGAGTGAGGTGAGTGATCTGCATGCAACTGCTCACTGCAAAGCTCCCTCCACCACACTACACTGACCTGGTAGAGAGCCCTTTTTCTATTCCCGAAAAATGATGTGAGGTGGTATGGAATAGCCTTCAGGTTCTATCCATGCCATCTGCTGGTTACTGCAAAAATTAGCCCTGTCCTTCAGGTTCTATCCATGCCATCTGCTGGTTACTGCAAAAATTAGCCCTGTCCTGGCTGGAACCAGTACAGTACCAGCAGTACTTTTAATGTTTTACATATCATTGCTCAGTTATACCTGAATTCCCTCGACCATAGATTCATTACTTTTATTTACCACTTTTCCTTTCCTTGCTCTGACACGCCTTCTTTGTTTTGGATTTTAAAAATCCATTTCTCTAAAATAGTGAAGCTTTTCACTTTCTGAAAAATTTGACTTGTAATTTTTTTAATGTTTCCACTAACTTCAGTTTCTGTAGAACTGCATTCCTTTCTTCTCTCTCCTTTTTAATTTGCTGCTGTTCTTGATGTATAAAATACACTACAATATGAACTGCATTGACATGAAAGTGGCCTCTGTCTTTCACTTATTAAGATGGGCATCTGGTTCCGGTATTTTCCTCATGGTAGCCTTTGTGCATTGTGGGAAACAGCTAATTTTTAGATAATTTCTTCCTCCATGTTCTAAATACACTTGATTTTATCTTCCAGATCCATACCTAATTATAGATTTGCAGATTTTAGTCAGTATTTGTAGATTACCGATCCTATTCTCAGTTCCTACTAATTGATTTTAAACCTGTCAAATCCTGATTGCACTGGCAATTTAGGTATCAGATTACTGAAGTTAAGCCAGAGAGGAAGGGGTAGTGCATTTTCCGTGGGATATGCATTTTAAGGGGTTGCTGGTGGGGCATTTTACTTCAGCTTTCAGTCACAATATATTTATTCAAGTGGTATGAAGTCAAAGATGCTCATTTTCATATAATTCTGACAGTATTTTTCATTTTGTGTAAATCAGTAAGTAAAGGCTTTCAAAAACAGCCTGTCTTATTCATTACACTCCTAATGAATTTGTTTACTACTCAGCGACAAATCAGAGAAAGAAGTGAGGGAAGGAGAGGACAAGAGAGGGAACGCAGCTTATTTTATAAATTGCAAGACATAAAAATAAGTATCTTGGTAACTGAATGCAGTTTTAGTTTGACCGACTGCATTCAGTACAATCAAACAGAAAAAATGTTTTGCACATATGTCCTGGTAATGGAAGTGTACACTAAATATTTCAAAATTGCCTGATGTCATGTGAGAAATATCTGCAAATGTATTATCCAAATTCACATATTTTCCAAGTTGGCTATTTAAAGTTTCAGTCAGTGTAGTATTTTCTGCCTCTTTTGTTCTTTCTGCACAAATGGAAAGTATTTCTCTTTCCCTCAGTCCACAGCCCAAGGTAGGATTCTACCTTGGTAGAATCTGATGGAATGAAGAGCTCTTCGACTGTTCTATTAAGGTCCTTGTAAAGTTCGTGGAGAGAAACAGAAAGTTCCAGGACAGAGTTCATCGTCTTCTTAATGAATATAGTTATGATAAATCAGAGAAATTATGAATGAAGAAGCCCATATATCTCTATTAATTGTAAGTAAAGTCTAGGATGCCAGACCAGACATAAGACGCAAGAAGAATCCCCCATATGTCTCAGCCATACATATTATACACAATAATAAATATTGTGCTCACAAAGGATCACTGCAATCACATAGTCTGATTTCCTACATAACACAGACCTGGTATTTTACATGATAATACTTTCAGAGCCAAATAACTTGTGACCCAATGAAAAAAGTCCTTTTTTTCCTTACCAATCTTCCTCCTCCTCTAAGATAAAATTCTTAGACCATCTCAAATTTAAAGTCTAAAAGAAATGCTAAAAATCTATTTACTAGAGTCTAGTTCATTTCCATAACAGAATTAGTAGGTTTGCTTTTTGCCCACACTGTGCCCCATACCAAAAAATGTGTGTTACCTACTTGCTTTTCAGCCGTCTTTGTGAAACAATGCAGTCCAGTACTCAGCCCCCTGAAAATCACTACATATTTCCAAACTTAGGGGAAAAGTAAGATTGTTTGGGGTTTAGAGTTACTTTATTTTTGGTATTTTATATACATTTAACTATATATTGTGAAATTGCTTTTTCTTTGGCTTTTTATTGTAGTGCTAAATTTGGCATTAGGTTTTAATAACCATGCAGTGCTTTGAGACCATGCTGAAAGGTATTTTATCAATTTATTCTATTATTACTTTGCCCCAAGGCTCACCTCATTTTCAGCAAAGGTCACTTGATTTTTGTGGAGTCATCAGTTTTTCCCCTCGATTCATTTATCCTCCCCTTTCCCCAGACTTTTCTTCCTCACTGAGAAGGCCCAAAAGAACATCAGTTTCTAAAGCATGGCTTCATCTGGTAGGATTATTCTGCATTGCAACTTGCCTGATGCCACCCTTCTCAGAAGCCAGAGGTATCAGGTATCACATCATATATACCCACCCTGACATTACGAAAAAGGAGTACAAGAGACACATCCTTGCTTTCCTAACTCTCTCAACTACAAAAGATAGATTTAGGGAGATAGGAGAGCGTTTAATCCAGCAATGAGAGATTAATTTCTAACGTGTTATTTGTGTGAAGGCATGGAAAATCTCACTGAACCACAAATCTCTTAAGCTTTTTCATGA
Organism: Lepidothrix coronata; assembly: GCF_001604755.1. Classification (NCBI taxonomy): domain Eukaryota; kingdom Metazoa; phylum Chordata; class Aves; order Passeriformes; family Pipridae; genus Lepidothrix; species Lepidothrix coronata. The sequence goes on along the minus strand of NW_016690534.1, from coordinate 257,064 downwards.
AAGAAGAGACCTTTCCAGGTCCTTGACTTGAGGCTTTCAACTAAACTATTAACATTCATCTCTCAGCTTATACATTGTGAGCTCTACAATGGTGACTAAGGACACATCTTTTTAGAGTGAAGATGAAACTTCCAGAAACAAAGAAACTCTGTTTTGCCCTGGACAGTAGGGGACATATATGGCTCCATGGTATCATTCTGGATTTGTGCCATGAGCAACCTTGCTGAGATCATGCTGCCCCATCATCCAGATCATCAATGAAGATGTTGAACAGGACTGAATCCAGTATCGATCCTAGTTACTGGTCTCCAACTAGTACTGCCCTTTGGGTTTGGCCATTCAGACAGTTTTCAATCCATGTCATGGCTCATCCAGCCTCCCTGTGTCTTCATCAACTTCCCTACGAGAATGTTATGGGAGACTGTTGAAAGCCTTTCTGAAGTTAAGGTAAACAACATCCACTGCTCTCTCTGTCAAGGTAAGAGAATGGACTTTCAGAAGGTCTTTGTCTAAGTCTCTGAGGGAAGCAAATCCATCAAATAAGCCATTTTATGGTTTGGAATAAAAAGAAGTCATTCATAAATTGTTTGTTACTGCTGCCAAGAGAATACTTCTTCTCTCCCTTATTTACAGAAGGGAAGGAGAAAGGTAGACTCTTCCAAGGCAGGCTATTTATAGATTGCAAGTGGGACACATAGATAGGATTACTTAAATGCTTTTCTTTCTAGAACAACTACAAATACAGCCTAAAGTACAATTACATATTTGGACCTCAGCTAATTTCCTAAAGCTAGGTTGGCAGAAATCAGGCTACAACTTACAGTGCATTTTCCACCACTGCATACCTTTGCATTTTGCTGCCTCAGTGTGTTTGAGTAGAACTGTTTAACACAATTGCTAGTCATTTAGGTAGGATACTGAGTACTGAGATGTTAATATTTGTAGATGATGCAATTACTTAAATGACCAGGACTGAATTATCTGTCACTATCCTTTCTTGAAACAAAATATGAATTATGTAGAATGCTGATCTGACTTGACATTTCCTGTACAGCATACTCCCTGCCTGACACCTAAACTAAGCCTTTATCACTCTTGACTAAAATCCATAAAACTCACTGGCAACAGTAGCAGAAATCTCTCCAGTGGATTTCACACATTGCTCTCTTTTAAGGAATCAAAGTCCTGCTGAAAAGAAGACAGAAGTTTGGGATAATTTGGGGCATTTAGGGCTTGAAAAAAGAAGAATATAGAAGTATTATGAACTCAACTTCTGGTCAAGACTTTTGTTTTTTTTTCCCAAAGGAAACTTTTGAAAAGTTTCCTGATCTTTGTTGGAACATTGTTCTACAGCAAAATCCCTTAGCAGCATTCTCTCAGCCCAGAAAGCTTTATTCTCAATTTTTGTACATTTTGCCCTGGATTCTTGGCTCAGAGAGAGAAAGGAAAAGAGGCTCAACCACTGAATTTTTTTCCAAGGACAAAAGATGGCAATACCCATCTTGTAGCATCTTGACACCTCTGTGTCCAGTGCCAGCAAGAAAACAGAAGTGAAAAGGCACACAGACACTTAGGAGTTTTGAACATTATTCTTTTCTTTTTTTTTTTTCTAGAACTTTAAAACTACATGAGCTTATGAAGGTAGCCTTATTTTATCTGCATACATTTTCAACTCAAAATTAGCCAGCAAATCAATATCTATGCAAACACTGGATATTTTTTCTTTGCTGCAAGTCCAAAATACAGTGGCATAAGGACTAAGATGATACCTCTTACTTACCCTCCACAGCTTAAAGACAGATCTATATTCGGCATGGAGCAAACATGGAGTAACTTTAATAACACAAGACATAGTGCTGTAACCCAGGTTCATAAGTTTCTTTTTCGTTGCTTCAACAAAACCACCACTTAAATCAAACTCTCCTTAAGAAATGCTGATCTGCAGAATATTACCAGATGGGTCTCCTGCCTTCTGAAGAAAGGGGGAAATGAGAGAGCCTCATGTTTAACGGCATATGAAAGAAGAAATACAATGTGTAAACTTTCCACTGACGGATATAATAGTGTTCTCACTTTTAAAGAAAAACAGTACTTCCTAGCAGGAGGCCTGCAAGAAATTTAACAATTACTCAAGATTTAGTTGTACAGCATGGCATTTTCAAACATGTGCAGAGTCTGTTATTTTTTGTAATTAAATTAATTTAAATAATAAATAATGTAATTAAAATACATTTGGACTGTGCAATCCCTAGGGCTGGAACTGTGTGCAGAGAAATGATGCATATTCAATGTGAAGTTTAATGAGTAAGAAAATGCAGAATCCTGGAAATCTGGTAATGCGCAATATAGTTTTGGCATCCTCCCCCTCCTCCCCCATTCCTTTTCAGAGTAAAAGAGGGCCCAATTTACCAAATCAGGCTTTAAATCATTCACAACTCTCTTTTCCTAAAAAGGAAACATTGCTAGTGTTTAGGATTTTTTAGCACAACATGTGGTTACCCAAATGTTTCCCTACAATAGTCCTAGTGAAAAGTGATAGGAAATTGACTCTGTAACCCTGTAATAGTAATGTTTACTTTACCCTCATCAGAATTTTACAGACTATAGGAAATCATTACTTGTCTCTTAGTTTCAAGGCTGACCCTGATTAAAAACTCCTGCTGAGATTTTCAGAAGAGACTAGTGTTGTCAAAGCTTTGTTTTCAGGGACCGTCACCATTCTTGATTTTCTGAGGTTGGATGCTGAGTGTTTCCTGAATATCAGTCTCTGTTAAGCCCTGCAACAAAAACTGAAGGTCCCCAGTCCCTCGCCCCAACTTGCTTAAGACATTCAGTTTTGATGTTGCCTGTCAGATAAACACAGATTTATCTCTGCGCTTTAGGCTGCTGATTGCACACAGAAGAACTTGGCCCTTCAAGCATGGTTTTCCCAACGACTGGATCAGGTATAGCAGAAGATCCAGCTAGCTCTGCCTTTGGTCAAGGGGCAGAGCCCTTCTTGGAAGCACAGTGCTGCGTGGAGCCAGGAGGTGTGAGGACTTATGATGTCTAAGCAGGGATGCTGCAAGGTACCAGGGTTTGTAACTTTGCAATAGGACAGCAGGAGCCTTACATGTGCTGTCTGGTCACCAAGTCAGGATGGCAAAGCTCATGTGAGCCTGAGCAGTCAGTTTGAGGCAGGGCTGCCCTCACACCCATCATGGGACAGTACCCTCAATTAAACAGCAGCTTAACCAGGCATACTTTGGTGGGCTGCAAAAAGCTTATGCTGATGCTGCTAAGTTTCCTGATTTCATAGCCATCCAATATTTAATATTTTCATTGGCTTTTTTTTTTCTATGTGTGTGTATGTGTGTATGTGTGCATGTGTTTTTTCCCCCCTTACAAACCCCAGTTCCTGCAGCAAGAGAAGCCGAGTTTCTCCTAAAAATTGTCTGCCAGGGTGATTGATGAAACTTTAAAATGCAGGATTGTAAAGATTCAAAAACCAGATGAAAAAATAATAATAAAAGAAAACCTCTCTACATTTTTATTGTTGTCTTAAGCGCTGATGGTCGTAAGGTCTGTCTAATGGTTTCAGGGGGCCTGAGTCAGGGGTTTGAAATCATTAGCAATATTGATGCCTCTAAGAAGTGAATGTTTAATACTGCCTTTCTTGTGGCTGGGCAAATTACTGTTCAGCCTGCTACTTTACTTATAGACAAAAGAGCCTTTATTTCAAGTGGTAAAGGTCAGGGAGTTGGTGCTGAAGACCCAAGAAAATATCCTGGCATATGAATATGGTGTACACATGTGTATGTGGCCAGTTTCTGTTATATTTAGCTATTATCAGTATTTACATACCAGAGTAATTCAAGGTTTGAAATAAGAGATTACAGAGCAGCCAAGGGATAGCCCCTCTGAGTGTTTTAAAGACTCTGTCATTGGGAATAGGCTGTGTGCACATTCTTTTCCATCCCTGCTGTGTCAAATATTGCAAACTATAAACTTAAGATGTTCTTAACAAATGAAAGTAATGACCAGTTTAAAGTTCTTGTCATTGTTCAGAATAAGGTGGATTCTGTGTCTGTTTCCAGTTTTGGGCATGACACAGAAAGGTATTTCCACTTCTAGTGTTGACTGAGCTCACTGGAGACTTTGGGTACCTATGCTGGAGCTGTGATTGTTTTCTATACTATATGCATAGGAGTGGGATCCTTTCCTAAATATTTCCTTCAATATTGTATTCATTCAAAATTTTCTGTGTATTTTTGATGATAACAAATAATACAATATACAGCTGCAAATGACAGACGGATATTTTCACCATTTAGTGAAAGACAACCGCTTGCATTCCATGGCACTGTTTTCTGTGTTGGGGACATGGAAGGATTTCCAAGTGATCAAAAGGTGGCAGCAGATCTCTGTTTCATTTCTCTTGAGGTGACTTCAACCCACTGGAAAGAGAGAAAAGAAGAAAGGAAGAAATAAAGTTTTAAATTAATGCACCAAAAAAAAAAAGGTATTTCAATTTTAATGCCACAGGTAGCTATGAAAGGATTATCTCTCACCTCGGCTAATCACAGTTTAATAGATGCATCACCAAATATCTTGAAGATTCAGCAGAAAAAGGAAAGCATCCTGCCAAGTGAGAAGCACGATGTGAATGGCAGCCTGGGAAACAGACAGCGGCCTCCACGAATGTGCAACCAAGGGCAAAAGTAGCCTCCACTCTCACACCAAACATACCAGAATTGTATCCTTACTCACACTGAACAAATGCAAGAATACAAGCCTGATACATCTGTAGTTGAGTCAATAGACTGGATAACGCAGCTGTCATCCTTTTCAAGAGAAGAACCCCTTTGCCTTCCCATGCCCTCTAGGAGCAATTCCTGGGCAGATGTAAATGGAGGATTTCTTTTATTCAAAGGGAAAAGTTGCTCTTTCTTTCTGGTAACTCTGTTCAAGGGAATTCTGCAGGAGGGTCATAATGGATCCTCCTCAGGCAGGAAGCCTTCCCTCCCCACAGGACTCCCCAAGTAGTGTTCAGGCCATAGAAGAGCCAGGACTAGGAGCAGAAGCCCATGGTAACCCATCATGCTTGCTTTGGGTTCTTACCTTCTGGAGAGGTGTCTGCAGCATTCTCATCTCCCCTAGGATGGCAGAGACTCGGAGGATTTAAAATTCCACATTTCTCTGAATCCTGATGGATGTCCCTACAGAGGCACTCCCAAACAATTGTAGCTCATAATACAGACAAAGAAAGAGGAATTATTGATATGTCTGTCCATGTGTTGCCTCTCCATGTCTTTGCTTCATTTCCCCTTTCCACTAAATTCTTTTTTTTCCCTTTTGATCTGCAGACACTACACATTGTAACTGCTCCAATCTATGAGTCACTGACACAGAAGGTTCACTGTTAGAAAAGGAAAAGGATTTGAAGGCAGAGGAGGGAACTACTTATTAACTGCACTAAAAGAGGCATAATTAATGATTTGGTTGTAAAGGTGAGAATCTGAAACCCCACATTTACTAAATAGTTTATTGTTACAAAGGAAAATTATTTTAAGCAGGTGAGGTGGAGCTTCCCAGTGAAAGGGAAACTTAACTTTCTCTAGGTTGATCGTAGATGTCAAAACACATTTTAAATGAACTTACTTCCACTGGTGCAAGGCAGTCAGTTTTGTTTATTCGAGGACTGCCTCTGATTGTTTAATTTAGTTCCTTTGGAAATAAACAAAAGCATTGGGTTTGATTCATGGATCCATAAATCCAAAGGGGAGTGGCATGAGCATCTCACCTGACCACAACATAAACCACACGCTTTCATTGCATCAAGTCCAGTGACATGAGATGGTTAATTTAAAATACATCTGTTATGAAAATAACCAGGTTTCACTTAAGGACTGCATGGGAGGCAGTGAAGTAGTCCTGATTTTCTGATGATTAGTTACCAGTACAGTTAAACATTGTACCTTATTTTCAGGTTGGATGTTCCTAACTGATACAGGAAAGGCAGCAGCTACAGGGTCACAAGGACATCTAATACACTGGCAGAGGCTTGGTCAAAAACATATCAGATATCTAGAATACAAAAAGGAAAATCTTGAACATGCATCCATTAAGATATTGCCCATTATAGTACACCATGCAATCTACGGTTTTCTTATGTCTGCTGTTTTCCTCTACCAGCAAGTTCTCAGTTTGTCAATATTCAGAACTTTGCTACAGATATGAGTATATTTCACTGGACAATGTTAAAGAAATAAATCATAATGGACAGGACAAAGCACATCAGCAAGCTGATAGTTGCCTTTTCCTCCACCAGCTTCTCATGTTAAGGACCCCCTGTCCTCCCATCTCTGATTTTCACTGGAAACTGTTGAGCTCAGCACCAATGCTGTAAGTGAAGTTATGTTACATGGTTCTCTATTCACATAACTGAAAGCAGACACTAGCCTTTAGTCTTTTAATTCCATTTAATTACAGTGTTAGTTTTTATGATGGTTATTTTATTTTACTGTGAGGAGTATTACGTTTTGGAAAAGGTTCCAGTATCACAAGGCAGGTGTCACTGGTGAGTAGGTACCCTACCTCTGCCAAGCTGCTCTAAAGGACAGCATCTTGGCAAGATCCATTCACAAAGGAGTTCAGTATCTTGGCAAGATCATCCCATGGGAATGCCCTGGTTGGCCAGCTCATTGCTTCTCCTGGGGTTGCTCCTGAACAGATTCCCTGGAAGCAGCTGGAGAGTCCTATGTGCCCACCACAGACCAGCACTGAGATCCCAACCACCAGCATAAGAAAAGTTTAAAAAAATAGGAAAATTATGAGACAAATAGTTCTTTAAAGGGTGATGCTGGTTGGTAGAGCTATGACAGGTTAGTATTACAAAACCATTTCGAATAACTTACAGGAAGAATTTCAATTTTTAGGAAGGGGATTTCACTAGTAGAAACAGTGCCAGTACTGTAAAAAAAAGCTTGTTATGGAAAGGAGGTTGGAACCTAGTCACTCAGATCCTTGAGGTAGGAAGAATAAAGGGAAGAGATTTGGAATAGCTTTGTGGCAAACTAGCCAAGAGATGGCTCAGGGCCATGACTCAGCCTGTAAGAACATTTTTCTAGCTTGGGGAACACATTGAAATGTTCCTATATCGTACTGAAGGAGGGAGAAGGTGCAGATCTGGATTTGGTCTGCTCAATAGGAGCAGCACTGTAGCAATATATCTATATCTGTTTGAACCCATAGCACCTCACTGGGAATAAATATAGGTTTTAGTATATGAAAGTCAGCTATCCATGCTTTAGAGGATAAAAGAAACACCAAATAAGTGTGAGAGGCAGAGTCTGTGAGACATTGAGTGCACCTCTAGCAACTCATAGTGAAACTGATATGAACTGAAAAAATTCTCCCTCTGGGGATTAAACCTGAAGTAAGAGACTAAGGGCCACTTCTTTCCTAGTGTCTTTTTTTCCAAGCTATTTTATAAGACTAAAGGATGCTAATTTCCCTTGCATTATAATTGACAGGAAAGCATTTCCATTTACTCCCTTTTTTCTGAAGCAGTAACAACCTGAGATGATTGCTGCTATTATTTATAGACTTAGTCGTACTTAAATATTTGCTTTCTAAGCTCGACTAAACTCTGCCCGGCTGCTTTTTTAATTTCAGGTTGAACAAAGAAAAAAATTGCACTGTTCATTTTACAAGTGACAAGAAATGTATTATTACATTCATAGCTCTATAGAGTAAAACAAACACAAAGCACAAAGTACAAGACTAAGTTCCTCTTAGAGATGACAAAAGGGCATTATACTTTATACTGGTAGAAAAAACTTACAGGTCAGTCCCCTGTTTGTTCATGTCATGTTGTCTTTATACATGCAAGGCTGCATTGTATCCAGTCACATTTTTCCTGTTTTAGACTTATGCTAGAGAATAACTGTAATCAAGACTATCACACTCTCTTATGTATCTATGTAAATGAAGATCACTGCCTCTGATCTATTTAGAAGGTAAGATGTAGTACAGAAATTCCAAAATGCATGGAATAACAGCTACACTACTAATCTGAAATATTGTAGACTAAAAATAACTCTGCTAAACCAAGTAACTTAAGAAAATAAGTTCTGAGCCTTTAAATACTAGGAAAGTGTTCTTAGAATTATAGAATCATAGAGTGGCCTGGGTTGGAAGGGACTCTAAACATTACCTAGTTCCAACTCTCCTGCCATGAACTACATCCAGCCTGGCCTTGAACACTTCCAGGGATGGGGCATCCACTACCTCTCCAGACAACCTGTTCCAGTGCCTCACCACCCTCACAGTAGAGAATTTTTTACTAATAGCTGGTGTAAACCTACTCTTTCAGTTTGAAGTCATTCCCGCTTGTTCTGTCACTACATGCCCTTATAAGTTGTCTCTCTCCTTCTTTCTCGTAGACTCCCTTCCGGTAGGAGAAGGCAGCAATCAGGTCACCCCAATCAGGTTTTCTCTACTACAGGCTGAACAATCTTAATTCTCAAATATCCTCTCTGAACAGGATGACTTAAGGTAATCCTTTTTTAAAGTTCTGATGGCCCATCAAAATATCAAAGTTTATTTACCTGGAAATTAAGAAAGGACTAGGAAGTCCTGATTACCTCTTCCAAGCTATGACACTTGAGCTACAACCCCACACTATACCAACCAGCAGAAAGCAGAGTGATTTCACGAAAAGATTAGGAGGAGTAGATTTCCCGCCTTTGTTCATCCTGACCTGAATGGATCCACCTTCAAAACACACTGCAAAGACCATTTTTTTCTGAAGCACATTATGTGGAGAAGAGACACCATCTGAAAAAAACAGGGTAGAAGGAATTCTGTTATTGCTTTTCAGCTACTTTTGTTTGCATCTCAGGATTAGGTTTTTTAGAAGTGAACCACTGATGCTACAGGCCAAAACGAACCTCAGTTAGCCTTTTTAAGCCAAGCTGTACACCGGTGCAATGGGGGATTGAGAGATGAGGAAAACCACAAGAAACTAAGAATGTCATAGTATGTCAAATCAAAAGTCCATTCCATCTAATGTCTTCTAAAAGAGCATTTAAAAAAAAAAAAAAGGACAAAAAAAATAACAATACTTATGTGAAACACATTCCTCAATCTCTATTGATTTATGGCTCAAGAGCTCCTTTGCATGTGATGACATCTTTGCATTTAAGTGAAAAGGAAGTTGTACTGTCTGCAGTGGAGGGAAGAGGTAGGCATTTAGGAAAAAAGATGGTTGATAACACAGTAAAGGGGTTAAGAGCAGGAGGAGGCAGCAGGTGTCTATCCTGGTTTCTGTAAAATGGGAACACTGACCTGAAGCATAGGGAAGATGAAACTCTGAGCTACTGGTATTCGTTTTCTTTCTCATAGCATTCATTAGCTCTTCTCATATAATCCCTTGTTAAGTCTGTGAGACCATCTACAGAGTACAATATTACTCCCTTATTGTATCAGGCTCAGTAGCTGTCCTAAACAGCCAGAATGATGTATGCTATGAATGATGTAGCTTGGACTTTTTCTGATGTCCACTTGAGATGATGTGAGCTACAGTGGAAACCTTTTAAATATGCTGTTTTATATACCTACTGTTCACTAGCAGGAGCAATATTCAGAGCAGGGGAGGACTGGTGGTGCCAAGAATGTCTTATTTCACAGTAAAAAGTAAATATTTTAAAAGTACTTTCTATGGCAGTAAAGCAGGGACTATTTAAATATGACATCTATATTTATGACGAGTGCACTTTGATCTGTAAACAGTCCTTAAAAATTAGGTAGGGATATTGCTTTTAGTAGTTCGTTTGCTAGTCCTGACCTACAGGTGTGCACAAAGAGAGCATGTTTCCTACTGCAGTCAATTGACTTCCCCTGATTTACAGCATTTTCAGTCCCTGCTTCATGTGCTCCAGAGGGTTGAGTTCCATTTTCTATTTGGAAATAGGCAGGCAGCAAGATAAGAATTACTTTCACACATGACTCTGTTTGCATAACACTTGCTTCCACTTAGTAAGAAATACATTATTATTTCAAGCTACATTTCCTTTGAAAAACAATGGTTTAATCTGAGCTGTGAAATGTTCCTTTACACTTCTTTTTTTTTCCCCAACCTTTTTTAATATGAAGCTTCAAGTAAAATCTAAAAGGCTGACTGAAGTTTTACACTTAGTTCTGTTTGTGAGTTTGGGGTTTCTCATGAAGTTTCTACTAAACGATCATTTTAGAGACACATTTAGTTCATAGTTCAGTAGCTCTGTGTGAGGGCCGTGCATCGTTACTGTATTCTATCATTTCCCCAGTTGTGAGTCTCTGTTCTCTGGATGGATAGAAGGAAGGATGAGAAACTGGGAAACATAGACCATCCCCCTAAGCCCACAGAAACTCATTGTTAAAGAAGCTGTGATGAATTTGTTGTGACATTCACTTTACTGTGGGAAACTCTTCCAAGAGAAGACTAGGACAACTAGAGATTGAGGAACTACTAATAATATTGTCTATCTATTAAATCAGAGAGAACAAAAGATAAGGGGAAAGTAAAGGAGATCCACCTCATCAGCTATCTCCACAATACATTCTGGGCATAACAGGCAACTTTCTTCAGCTCTTTACTTCTGTTAAATGCCATTAACTTCACATTTTTAGCTCCTGAAAGAAGAATTTATGGCAAATCCCATAAGAGAAACCTGGCAAAATGTGGTTCATTATAGCTCACATTTCTCCAGAAGGAAATATGAGTGTGTTCTTGTTAAAGAAAATCAGAGTACAGGAATTACTCCACAGCCCCACAGCCAGCAATCTCTTACCACCAAAGCTGTTGGCAGCCCACCGCCTGTAGAAGATCCCGTCTCTAAATCTGAAGCCCAAATACAAGAACTCCAGAATCCAAAGCAGTGACTTTGATATATAAGATAAATTTAACCAGGTTATTCCATTATCAGTACCCGTCCTGTTGTGAATGTAAGGAGCTCAGCATAGATGCTGTGCTTTCCAGAGTGTTTTTAGGCCTCATCTGATGAAACCCATGTGAATACAGATATGGTGTTGGTTAGGGCAGTTGGAAGTTAAAGCCATTTCAGTTACACCTGTACCACGCCCTTGGAAGCAGTGTCTGTGTGCAGTGCAGTATTACATCCTGCTCCTCCTGGGTCCCACTCCTGCTGCCACTGACATTTCATACTCTCTGCGCTGAGAGTCTGTGCCTTGCACCTACAGATTTTCTCTTTTCTGAGGGTCCCAACACACTTTTTAAATGCAAGATCTCAACAGGACAAACTGTTCATAGCTGAGTGTAAAACCACCAGCCCAAGGTTCTTCACTCCTTTGACTGAAAGAGAAGATGAACCTGATATCAGTGGAACTCTTATGAACTCAGGTAAACAGTTGGAACTGGCCCCATTTTTACTGCAAATGGGATTACTTTTAAGTGACACAGAGTTTGCCTGCTTGGTTAGTCATGTCTGACAGAAGTTCATTGCAGAGAGTTGAGTGAATATGGCACTTGAAAACTTGTGAGGAATAACAAACTTTAAAAGTGCCTTCACTGCAACAGCATTAGAATCAAGAAATATATAAACAACTCCTTCTTTATAAAGTTGCATAAACCAAAAAATATCAGGCATCTCTTTTTTGCTTTTTGTAAGAAGCTTTTCAGGAGATTAAAAGAGAAACACAACTATGGTAAATCCAAACTATTCTGTGACTAACAAGAATTACTAAGAATGCTACTCTTTTAAATTAAAAAGTGTACTTCAGCAATTCTTTTTAATTATTAGGAAAAATTTTTTGTTGAATTTATTCTTGTATGTTTGTCAAAGCCCTGAATTTTTTTCCTGTCACGAACATAGCACATTTTGTACAAATCTGATCTGCATTTGCATCAGTACAGACATGTCTGTGGGTGTGTGGTTTCCTCCTGAAATAGACTGGTACAAATGCTACAATGGACTGTTACCCTAGGATGGAGACACTTTCTCTTAATTTCATTACAGAAGTAGATAAGAGAGTAAAAATGTGTAGTAAAAATGAGATGCTGACTTTTAACAGATCTTAATCAGCCTATTAAGGACAGTATGTTTTTGCCTTTTTTACTTAGTTGTACTTTGCTATAGGAAAATATCTCTCTCCTGCTAAAGTCAAGACTAATGTTCGTAATAGAAAGAACAAATATCTGTAAGCTACAGAAAGTACCTTGGGGGACATCCTAGAGCCATAAAAGAAAGAAGTACAATGAGGAAAAAAACATTTTTTTTGTCACTTATCATAAACATCAGAAGAGAAAGAAGTTAAAACCCCTGAAACACAAAGTAATATTTGTAGTCATGCTCTTACTAATTGAGGTTTTTCTCTTAATTTCAATTTTAATGACTCTCTAAGTTGCATGACTACAGCTGGCTATTATCCTTTTAATTATGATGTTTCCAAGACAATACCTGAATTTAGTGTTCTCAAAATGTGAACATAAGATTTTTGTTACATTTTGCACAGTTTTATCTAGGTGAAGATACATCTTTGCATTCCATATCAGCCTGCTCACAACATATCTTTACTACTGTTTCTCAGAGGGATACTATTTTATACCCTATAGAAACAGATACAATCAAAAATAGGGACCTGGAAACACAATCACCAAGATTTGCAAGGTTATTCAGCTCCCAGAATGAAATCTTGAAGACAAATTGGACAAAAACCACTTAATCCAATGCGTGCAGAATTGGTTGCCTTAAAATATGAATCTAAACACTCAGTGTACTAGAGCTAACATAAATGAGATGGAATTGGGTGAAGGGAAATGGGAGGGGGCAGAGAGACTAAGAAAGAGAGAAGCAATAGGAAATCTCAGACTCTAGTCTGAACATCAAAAGCTGTTCCTTTGTGTTTTGTTCAATGATTGCTTAATATAAAGGAGTTCTATCTGTTTTACCTGAAATTGTCATTGAATAAAATGCATAAACGGGGCAGTCCTAGGAGAAATGGAAATGTGGACTTTTGGATCCTGTCAGACAGGAAAAAATGAATGTGAGCCTCCTGTGGCCTGGTCAAATGCTCTCTAGCTATCACCTTGGTGTACAATGAGTGTGCCCAAGCCATTTCCTGCTACCATCTCTCTATGATCTATCATGAATTTTTTCTATGTCCAAGCCCTTCTGTCCAAGTGCTTTTGGTGTGCACTTTTGGTGAACACAGGTTTGCTTGGCAGTTTCAGGTGCCTTTGGTAGAGGAAGACTGAATCCTTCTAGGATTTTGCTGTGAGACAGAGCCCAGATAGACTGTACTTCTTAGCATGTAGACTGCTTTGGTTTCCTGGGAGCCTTCAGTGAGAAAAAGTTGTGATGTCTTCACAGCTGGGTGCTGCGCAATTAGCATTTTCAATCATTTTTGAATTTACTTTATGTGACTAATGCTTCATTTTGGAATGTGATCTTGAGTGTTGTGCACCCTAACTTTGAACACCAGGGTAAGAGTCACGAGTTTGAGAAGCAAATGGAGAAAGAAAATAAGAGTATGTCAGCTAGTAAATATAGAATTAATAGATAACATTAGACACATTAAATCTCATAAGTTATGGTTTAACTGTCTTGTATTAATCATCAATTCTAAATGTTCTTTTGCACAAATTATGTTTGAGAAAAAAAAACCAAAAACTCATAATTTGCCCAGACTACTAAAAAAGTAAAATCATAGGATGTGAAGTTTTTTCAGTACAATCCATGCACAGCTGTAAGTTATTCCCTTTGCAACTTGGACAGAGCATCAACTACAACCATTCTGTAGCTGTAGGATGATAAATCAGAGGGGCCTATGGAAGGAATGGACATCAGTAAGATGCAGAAAATAACAAATGAGTTCCTCTTTTAACTTTCACGCTGAAATTTGCACTGTCCTGTTCCCCAAAGCTACAGAATGAGGAAAACAAATTTTCAAAGAGCTTTCAAAGTTTGTAAGGCTCACTTCTGTATTCCATGCCAGCAATACAGCTATAAGTACTACAGAACACATGGTTGACTAACAAAGAAAACTAATGAAATTTAGAAAATCTTGTCTCCTAGCAGACTATACAACCACATAAACCTGATACTCAGACTTCCTCACTGGCATTTTTTGTGTAGGAATGATTTCTGTCACAGAAACTTAGGAGTCAGAGTCAAAATTTTATAGCTTGTTACAAGGATTTGTCCTCTTTCAAGGAAATTGCTGCTGACAATAAATATTAGTAATAATGTCTCTCAGTCAGGTAGAATCATTCCTTATAGTCCCTTACCCTGCCCCAACATACATATTTCCACCTTATGAAGGAACCCAAATCAGATTTTTTTTTCCCTTCCATCATTTTATCTATACATACTATGTTTTCTACCATCCAAAATAAAATCCATTCTGTCTTCAAGTGGTCTCAGGCAACTACTTGCATATTTAATTCTTGTTTCTACCAGCATTTTGAGACAGTGCTTTTTTATCTTTTAATCCATTAAATGAACCAATCAATATATTTTCAATAAAAAAAGACTTCATCATCATGGCTAGGCTTCATGAATGAAGATTTGGGGAGGGTTCTACCCACGTTTGTTACAAGTGCGCTGGTGGCTAAAAAGGCCAATACGAGACAGGAACATCCGGTTGCAAAAGGCACAGCAGAAAGACTCCTTAGGTGGTATATTTCTGCGTTGTCTTTTCTACTCAAGTGTTTATTTCGCCAAACTCTTTTATGAAGCTTTCCAAAGGCACATATGCCTTTGCTAACCTGTTGTCTATCTCTCCGTCAATCTTACTGTCCGAGGAGATGAGGTTACCAAGGTAATTAAACTACTGGACTGATTTGAGCTCTGATTTGCCAGTGGTGATATGGGGGTGATGGAAGACTTCCTGAGGTGCTGGTTGATAGAGAACTTCTGTCTTCTTTAAGATGACTTCCAACCCAAAGAGCTCAGCAGCATCTGCAAAGCAGGATGTTAAATGTTGCAGAGCTGCTTCTGTGTGTGCAACAAGGGCAATGTCATCAGCATAGAGCAGCTCCCAAACAAGATGGTTTAAGGTCTTGGTGTGGGCCTTCAGTCGCCTTAGGTTGAATAGGCTTCCATCAGTATGGTATCGACTGTAGATAACGTCCTGATCATCGAGGTCTGCCATGGCCCTTTGGAGCATCATGCTGAAAAAGACTGTGAATAGGGCAGGAGCAAGAACGCAGCCTTGTTTCACACCATTTGTTATTAGAAAGGGCTCAGAAAGTGCATCACCATATCTGACTTGGCCGTGCTGATCCTCATGAAGTGAGATGATCATTTTAAGGAACTTGGGGGGACAAGCTAAACGTTCAAAAATCTGCCATAGACCTTTTCTGCTCACAGTATCGAAAGCCTTGGTGAGATCAACAAAGGTTACATAGAGACCTTTGTTCTGTTCCCTACACTTCTCTTGCAGTTGTCTGAGAACAAATACCATGTCTGTGGTACTCCTGTTGGCTCTGAAACCACACTGGCTTTCAGGAAGGATTCCTTCTGCTATAGCGGGTATTAGTCTGTTCAAGAGTATTCTTACCAAGATTTTGCCAGCAATGGAGAGCGGAGTAATACAACAACAATTTAAGCAGTCTGATTTAATTCCTTTCTTCTTATACAAGGTGATGATGACTGCATCTCGAAGGTCTGATGGTAATTTACCTAGTTCCCAACAGCGCAGTACAAACTTGTAAAATTTAGCATGGAGTGCAAGGCCCCCATGTTTCCAGACTTCAGGTGGAATTCCATCAACCCCAGTTGCCTTGCCGATTTTCACCTGCTGTATGGCCTTAAGAGTTTCTCCCAAAGTGAGGGCAATATCCAATTCATACTTCACCAGTTTTTGTGTGATGGACTGAATTGCTGAGTCTTGGACTACATAGTTGGTACTGAAAAGAGTCTGAAAGTGTTCAGACCATTGATTCAGAATGGAGGTTTTATCTGTCAGAAGCGTTTGACCATCTGCACTGAGTAGAGGACTTTGGGCTTAGTATGTAGGCCCATTTGTTGCTTTCAGGGCCTCATAGAATCCTCTGTGATCACCCGTGTCTGCGTATAATTGTGTTTTTTCAGCTAGATTGATCACCCACTTGTTCTGGATGTCACAGAGTTTCTGTTGGAGCTTGCTGCATGCAAGAGGAAAGGCTGTTTTTCTTGTGTGACAGGATGGTAGTGCGAGGTGTGCTTGGTGAGTGGTTCTCTTCTTCCTCAACAATTCCTGGATCTCTTGATTGTTTTCATCAAACCAGTCCTTGTTCTTCTTGAAGGAGAACCCTAAGGATTCTTCAGAGGATTGCAGGATGCTGTTTTTAATATGGTTCCAAAGTGTTTTAGGAGAGGTATCTGTAGAATCGATGGAATGGTTTTCGAGCCTAGTTTGAAGATTTGCCTGGAATGTGTGGCTGATTGCAGATTGTTAACTTGAAGTCTCCTCCTTGGGATACTGCCCCTTTTAGGTTTGAATTTAAGACTGAGGTTAAGTTTACAGCACCAGTGGATGGCCTGTTTGGCATTCTGCACTAGGCATGACACGGGTATGGTGGACATCGCAGACATCTCTCCGTTGCACCAAGACATAATTGATGAGGTGCCAATGCTTAGATCTGGGATGCATCCAGGTTGTCTTCAAACTATTTTTCTGCTGAAAGACAGTATTAGTGATGGTGAACTGTTGCTCCTCATAGAATTCAAGCAGAAGTCAATCATTATCGTTGCAGTTTCCAACTTGCCTAATATTCCTTTCCATACTTGCCTAATATTCCTTTCCAGGCTTCAAAATTCTTACCTACTCTGGTGTTGAGATCACCAAGGATAATGATCTTATCGTCTGCAGGAACCTTTTGGGTGAGGAGGCGCAGGTCAGTGTAAAATTTATCTTTTTCAGCAGGGTCAGCTTGGAGAGTTGGGGCATATATACTAAAGAGGACAACGTGTTACTTGTTGTGTAGTGGAAGGTGTAGGGAGATAATGCGGTCAGAATGACCTGTCAGCAGATTTTCGAGTTTAGGAACAATAGAGTTTTTGATCATGAAGCCAACTCCTGAGAGATGCTTTTCAGTTCTGGGTTCACCTGACCGAAAGAGTGTGTAACCAGCACCATGTTCTCTAAGGCTGCCTTCCTCGTAAAGGTAAACTTCACTGAGAGCAGCAATGTCGATGTTGAGACGTGATAGTTCATGGGCAATTAGGGCAGAGCGACACTCAGGATGTCCACTATCCGCAGAATCGAGCGGTGGTTCTGATGTTTCAGCGTGCTAGAGTCAATTTAGGTACACCTTTGGAGGCAGGTGTATATGCCTTTGTTTTTTGATCTTTGTGTGACTGCATTTGTAGGTGATGTTGCTACAGGGCTTTGCAAATGTGGTAAGGCCTTCGAGCCTGCGCAATGGATTTTTTAGGTGAGACACAGTGTGTGCGGAACTGAACCCACCCTTTAATCCTAAGGTATATATGCCAGGGCCGAGCGAGCTTCATTTTAGGAACAAAATATGATAGGGCAGCAGAGAAAAGTAATATGAAAAACATCCCATATGGCATAATGTGTTCTGAATATAGACACACCAAGAAGAAGAAATTATGTGGAGCTTTTTGCTGTTCTTAAGTCTCTCTGCAGTATTTGCTTCTTCCTCCTTTGGAACATCTGCCTTTTGTATTTTTCCCCACTTGTATCAGTTTTCTTGGACTGATTCTCAGTTTATTTTGTCCTGTCCAGATGCTTATATCTCTCTTTATTATTTCTGTATTGTTTGCACCTTCTTTCCAATCTCGCATTAACTGTGAATTTAATTAAACTGTGGTCATTAACATTCATTTTATGTGCCTCACTAACAGACTTCATCTTCTAGTTCTTAGACACTTAAATAAATAAAACCTAATAGAGATTCCTGTGGTATCTCACTAGACACCTTAACCTGGTTTGATATTTGCTACTTAACTGTTTACCAAACTCCTTTGAACACTCTTCAAACCACAGAAGAGCACATATATTCAACCAAACTGAATTAATCTTTTAGTCCAATTTTCATGAGACTCCATATTGAATGCTTTAGCTGAACATAAATAACTTACATGTCTCCCTTTTCCTTTTATCTGTGGAGGTGATGATTCTTCAACACTTATGATCATGCTTAATTTTAAGCACGTGTTTAAAGTAAGTGAAAGTAAACACTACTTGCAGTTAAATGAGTCATGCACATGCTTGCAAGATGGTGGCTTATTTTCCTACCTCAAAAATAGTTACTGTAAATCTGAGGTCTTATTGTACATCACATCTTTATCCCTCCAAAGTTAAATGCAACAAGCTTTACATGATGCCAAAACCCTCAGAGACAGATAAGTCTCAATTTTGCTTAGCAGCATATTTAAGGAAAAAAAACAAACTCAGAAACAGGATAAAATGATAAACTCACATACCAATAACCAAAGTTTTTACAAAAATTCATGAAGAAAAGAAATGAGCAAAAGCCTTTGAATGTCTTGTATAATTACTTCCAGTCCAATTAATGGTTAAAACTGAGGTTCTCCTAGTAGAACATGCAGCTATGTTCTTGCCAACATTAGTGTTAAAGTTGTCAAAAGTGAGACCAAAACTTTAAAAGATGTAAATCAGTGTCAGGCAGGCTTATTGTTTTCTGTAGACTTCTATAAAAATATTTCCAATTTCTATAGTACTGATTTCTCAGCCATTTCAATTACAACATCATGAAAAAAAAGTATTTCACACTAGAACTGGAATTTAAATGTATTAAATTCATTTAAATTTAAAATGTGAGAGTAAACTAAAATATCTAGGTTGATTAAAATTAGGACATCATTCAAAGGTAAAATAGGAAAAAAAAAAAGAGAGGTTCAGAGCAGGGATTTACTGAGGAAAAAAAGTAAAAAATTGTCCATCAATTTACAGGTGACTTTGCTTGCAGCCCCTGCCATCTTTCCATTTCAAAAAGCAAAGTCCAAATTATCCTTGTTCTCCAGCAGTGGATCTGACATCTTCTGCACCAGGACTGACTGATGATGAGCCTTGTCGTTAACACAGCACCTTTTGTTGCAGTAAATGGCTCATGGCAGGGATGCTGGTTGAGATGACGGATCCCCTTGCATCCTATACAATAGGAAGACTGGTACAAAGCTTTTGAAGTCGCCTGTGAAAGTAAGCTTTATGAAAAGGGGTAAAGTAAAATATTTAGAGACGGTTAGAGAAACGAAAGAGTGAGCACAAAGCACATCTTGTTAGAGACATTTTAAAAATCGCATCCTCGAAGTCTTAAGCGGCCTGAGTAGAAATATTGTAAGCATGATACATTTATATACAGATCTGGCACAAATCCTTTTTACTCCAACAGGGGTGAGTAGTCCAGTTAAGGCCAGTGGTTCTCTTAGCCAAATGTGTTAAGGAGGAAGTTCATTCTTAATTTGGAGACTATCTAAGAGATTTCTTCATGTGGGGTCTTTAGTTATAGAAAAATCGGGCATTTTAAAAAATACAGATCAATGAGGAAGAACGAAGTAAAGATTGTATTACCTGAACTGTGATGTCAGAATTGACTTTTTTGTCTGTTCACAAGTACCAATGTAATTTCAAGTAATCTGGACACATACATATGTTTACATAAATATGTGTGTGTAATTTGGTTTGCAGTTGTTTATGTACTCTATAAATAGGTATTATATTAAGAATAATATATTATTTTATTTAAAATTACGTCGGTAGTGTCCTACATGTATAATGTTTATTTTTATTAAAATATTTTAAATAAATTAGTGTTACCCAATTCAAGAGAACAGAATAAATAGCAAAACAGGTTTTATTTAAAATAAATACATAGAATACTGTGAGACCAGAGAAAATTACTCTAAGTGCAAGTGGCAGACGGGGGAACTGAACCCAGAAGTGCTAAGTGATGCCAACAGTGATTAGATTGCTTCTGAGAATCAAATAATGAGCAAAACTCTTGGGACAGAAATATGAGGAAGGAAACTCTCTAAGAACTTCCTCCCTTAGATCTCTTTCGTGCCTACAATCCTGCTCCCATCGAGCATTTCAGCAGCTCCTGTGTCAACTCCGCTTAGCCATCTTCAAGAAACTTTAAATTTTACCCTTGTACCTTTTGCTTGAGTAACTGTGCTGCTCAGCTTCATTGAGATCAAAATGAAGCTTTGAAAAAAATCGCAAAGATCCTTATCAAAACCCTAACAAAGACATTTTGGTTCTCTCCCACTTAAACATAATCACAGACCTTCTGAGAGGATTGTTTCCACTGAGGTTAAGCAACTTCTGCCAAATATTTCAGTATGACAGAGCAAGGTAAAATTTACATAGGATTGTAAATTTACATGTAAACCATATTTTTTTTGTGGCAAGAAAATTATAACATTCAATCTGTTCTTCATTTCTGTCCTGTATGCTATGAGCTGGAGATTTTACTCTATCCTTTGAGAATCCTATTTTGTGTGGGTATAAAATACAGACATAAAAGTCCTACAGAGCAGTGGGATGTAATGCAAAATATAAAGTTCATTTAGGTTGAACTCCCTCTATATTTTGGGTAATATTATTCTCATGAAAGAAAGTGTGCTAGTTCAAGTGACTAAAAAATTGTTTCACTTTTATGACAGTGTTATATTTTGCCTATATTTTGTTTTTGTTGTTGTTTAAATGGACAAATGTGAGAAATATTAGCAACAAATAATATTTTATTATTTGTATTACTAAAATATTTTAAATTATATATAATATTTATAAATAAATATATTATAAATACTATAAGAATACACATTTCTATGCTTGTTTAATCTGTTTAAAACTGAATATTATTTTCATTCTTAAAAAAAAGAAATTGAAGATAAATATGTGTGTTAAAATTGTTTATTGCTTGTGCATAGAATTACCAATTTCTTTTTTTTTTTTTAAGAAAATTAAAAAAATATTTTAGGGTCTGATATGGTTTCTTTTAAAATCAACATAAAGCCAGTAGTATTAGCCTCAAATTGACAAAATCTTATATAAAGATATTTTTCATTTGGTGAATATTTTAGAAGCTCTTTTGGGTTTTGAATTCTATCTCAAAATATTTTTCAGCACCATTTTTCCTGTGGGACAGTGGTTCTAGGTAACACCTTTTTCAGTATCAAAGTGTGTGCATCATCATACCCTACCTTTTGTTTCACTCTACCTTTGTTTTTTAAGGGAAAATGTGATGATGTGTTATCTGCACTCTTTAAATCTTACTTATGAGATTTCCTGTATGTCATGCTGGGCTATCAACAGCCATTCAAGCAGACACCAATCTACACCAATAAAGACTGCATAAGTTCCAATCCAATCCCTTTATGTTGTATTTCATTTACTGCACAAACTCAATTATCTGGACTGCTCTATTATCGAATCAGCCCCATAAGACCAATTTCCCCTGTCCTACATATATTTATAGGACTTGAAAACTTCCTGAATGTTGTATTATAACACTAATTGGTGTAATTTTTGATTATTTAAACAAATCACTTACCCTTTGTTGACTGGTTACTATGGCTAATGAACCTGTAATTTTATAACTTTCAGAGGCTCCTTTCCTAAAGAATAGTCAAACATCATAGAAGATACAAAAGTATTTCCAAAGCTCTCTTCTCCCAGCATATAGGACTGCATGTATGCTTTGAACAGTGCCTAATATTGTCTAACAAGTCTAATCTGTAAAACAGATCTTGTTCAACAGGAAAGAGTTTGTAGTGATAATAAACTCATTCTACTATATTCCCTGTCATATGTCACAGAACAGTGACACTTAGGAAACCCAGATCTTAATACAGACCTTTGGCCAACAGCTACCCCAAATTCCAATTATTCAGCCTTCAGCAAATAATTTTGCTTGCCAGAAATAAAATTGTTTAACTAGTCAATGTAATTAATCGGTGTAATATCGTTATATAAGAATTATCTGTTCCAGATGCACCTGCATTTTTTCATCAGGATGAAAGCATGTATTTTCAAATTTTTAGATGACTTCTTACCACATCAAGTGTAGCTTTTATGATCAAACACTAAGAAAGAAGACATTTGGATAAAACATTTCCTTTCATATTATGTTATTAACATGAGATTCAACCTAACAAACTGAAATTTCAAACAAATGTAGTCCAAAGCCAACATGGAAAATGCAGTGTTTTCCAACATGTTGGGGGTTTTCTCCTGTAAATAATTAATTGGGCAGTGACCTACCAGAGCACCTAAACAAAATTCTCTCCGTTTACCCAGGTTATATTACAATTTTTATTATCTTCAGTAGAAGCCTTGCAAAAGAAACAATGTGTTCCTTCCAAAGCATTTATAAATGTTGAATTATTTTCCTCTGAGCTGTTCAACCCTGCTACAAAACACTCAGCTGGGCAGCCATGGTAACACCTCTTTGGTATCTGAAGAATAAGCACCCCTTCCTCTTAAGCAATTCCCTACCAGCTCAGTGCAATCCCTCCAGCATCTTTCTACACCGCAGAGTCTTTGTGCCTCATCTCTCTCTTTTGCTTGTGGCACATGGCCTGGAGAGGGCCCCCTGAGAAGTCACGAGATCCTTATAGTATCAATAGCCCCGGACTTGACCTCTCCTCAATGCTCCTGCTTTCAAATCTTCTGCAAGATGAATACAGAGAAAAGGCGCACACATTAGCTCAGGGAAAGCCTGGGGGTAGCAACTTTTATTAAGCCTCCACTTCACAACAGATAGCATCAGACAAAGTATTGTTTTCTGTTATTGCACTGGAGTCCTGCTGCAATGGCTTTTTTTTGGAGAGGATGATCAAGATTCCTGATTTTAATGGCAGTTGAAGAAGCTTTGAATCACAAAGAGGAGACTCAAAACACATTGATCAGGTTCTCTTGAAAGGCTTTGGATTGGAGTTTTGGTTTTTCTTTTTTTTCCTTCTTTTTGTAATTTAAACAACAAAGGCAGAGACTGAGATACTGGATTCTGAGATGCTCTCAAATGCTATCTTTTTATTAAACTGAGATAAAAAGCAAAATGTTGTCAGGGAAAGACATAAGTAAAAGAGTAATTCTTAAAGAAAAAATGTGTTAAGAACAGTTCATGGGACTCTGAAAGATTACTGTTTGGTGGGGTTTTTTCTGTTTTACAATTCATATAATCTTCATTTTATTTTATTCATCTTTGCTTTACCAGGACATTCAGTAAGCTAACTGTGCTCAAAACTTCACCACATCAGTAGGAAGTTAGCATCATAAATACAAATACATAATTTTTCTGTATTGTAGTAACAAATTAATGTACTGTAGGACATATACATCTGTCTTTTTTACATCAACATTATCCACAAAAAATTTCCTTGAGGTCTTGATCCATCTTCTGCTGAAATTATTTCACTAAAACCCACCAATGTTCAGGAGAGGATCATGAGCAGCTGGGTGTCATTCTAACCTGAAATTGTGGGTCGGTCAGAGTAGGTTTCATGGAACAGTAGCTGAGAAGGCTACACAGTTTAGGCATAATCTCTGAGATTTCTGAGTTCTTACTGCACTGAGTACAGTGGTGCACACTCAGGCAAGTTGGTACTGTAAGATGCTATGCTGCCATGATGTGCTATTCTAGATAAATACTCCTCCAACTATTCAAATACAATAGCACCCAATTTTGTCTCAAAACAAAAGGAGAAATAATTTTAAGTCCATCATCAATTTGCAATTAATGATGTCATCTAGAGTCAAGGTTTTTCCTGCCATATCTGGCAAAATGAAAAGACTAGAAAGCAAACCAAGCAGGAACTAGCAGGTAAGGAATTCAAGAGTTACTTATAGTCTAAAGCAAAAATCTGCTAGTCATCTTTGGCTAAGTAGGTCCTCCGATTGCATTCCGTGGCTGTTGTTTGGGAGTTGCTCAAGAATTCTTCTTTAGTATGAGGCAAAGCTTGCCAACGGCTTGACAGTGTACCAGATTGCATTTTGGTGCTATGAAGTGTTACAGGCACCATTTAATTTATTAGAACACGTGCGCCCTGCTTTTCCAACAAGTCTTCCTCCTAGTGATGAGACTGCTAGGCTGTTTTTTCCTGAAGCTCTAGCCACTCTAATGGGCAAAAATGTAAAATACCAGCCAGCAAAACTGATCTTCCTATGGTAGAATGAGCACCTGTTGCAATGTTCACACCAGGGATAGTAAAGCTGTGATCTTGCATCACGTGTAGCTCTTGGGAATTTATAGGATGGCCCACCTAAAGAGTTACACCATACAATGGGTATAGGGGCATTCTAGTTTCAGCTGACTATCTAAAATAATGAAATATAAATATACATATGTATATATCGGTATATACACACACATATATATATATACTCCACAGTCCTGTCAGATTTCACTGTTGGATATCTTTTCTTCGCTGCTCCTTATAAATTCTGACTTAAGCTGAGGATTCACAAAGAAGAGAAATATCCAGTGACCTGGCAAAAACATGATGTCTTTCTAACTTCTTGCCTTTCATCTAGACATTTGCTGAGCTTTCCCTTCCTGAAACAGATTGGCAAGATGAAGTATTGTCTATTATCACTGTTATGCGATTTTGGTCTTTACGAGTTCACTTTGCTACCACATTTATTTCTATCGCAGTACTGACAGGAAGTTCCAGTCAGGAGTAGTATTCCTATGTGCTAAACCTACATAAACACATAGAAAGAGATAGCTTTCACCTGTCTAGGGCAAAACTTACCATGGATAAGAAAAATAGACCTAGCAAATTGTCTAAGGACAAGTAAGAAGGCAAAAAATCAGCACCAGTCTTCAAGATGGCACCAGTTGTTGGTACCTCTCAAGAAGAAACAACGAGTGCGGTGCTGATTCAGACATCCTGGTTACTGCTGTGCAACCTGCAGACTGCTGCTGCAAAAACGTTCTGCTAAAATATAGCCCCCAGACACTGCACCAAGCACTCTGAATGGATCTGACGCTTATTGGAGGGAGTGCACCTTCTACTTCATTTATCTCTGAGCTGAGAAAGTAGAGTATAATTGAACATGCTTCCCTCTTTAGTGCAATTTGCTCATGAACACTGTTACCCTGAGAGCAAGTGGGCATAAAAAGCACTCCTTCCTCAACTAGGGAAAGAATGTGTGCACATTCTTACACTGCCTGTGTACAGGAAATCATTCTCAAACCTTCAAAGACATTGATGGGGGAAGGGAGAAGGCTGGAATGGCATTCCTTGGGCAAGAGCACATGAAAGTCTGGTCGGATTAGTGTAATATATTACGCAAATGTGACACAAAAATGTTCATGGATTACACTTCCTTCGCTGTATCATATTAGCACCTCATCATCCCAGCCTACCACAAACAGATGCTAACAAGATATGAGAAGAGAGCTAGAATATGCTGAGGTTTCTGTCTCACATTAGTAGTGTGCACAATATACCGTGACTCCGCTTGCCAAATGTGATGCACAAATTACTAATGTATAACCTTTGAAAAGAAACAAAACAAAACAGGACATTACTATAAAAAGTGCGTTCACAATGTGCTGCAAAAATGAAGATATGTGCTCTGTATGGCGAAAGTCTATCCCGCCTCCTGCAAGGTCACGGAGATAGACAGGAGTGTGTTAAAGTCCCTAACTGCTACTCACTAGAAATGCGTTGTTCCCTTCCAGTGAGTTTCTTTAGACACTTTTGAGAAAGTCTTAAGGCATTGATTTACTCATATTGTATAATTTTAGCAGGTTTCATACGGTTTTTATTTAACTGGATCTTTTCTTTGCAAGTAAAGTTGTCCTTGATGTTGAATTCGAGGACACAGAAGAGCATCAGTCATGTGCAGCCCAAGCTCCAGCAAAGCTCTGGGAGATCTTGACTCAATACACTTTCTTCCTTTCATTCAGTATTATGATTCAGTAAATATGATGATATTACACATAGACAACAGCCTTATTATACCAGTTACCTGTTAAAGGACCATAATACTATGCAGATGCACATGCTCACTTTTATACAGTAAAACCTACTTTTTCCCCATACAGCCTCACTTGACAGGCAGAGCTAAAATCTGGAAAAACGCATGTGCATATTTGAAGATGCCTTTTTTTTTCATGTGCAACAGACAAAATTTGCAGCTACTGAAGAAAGAGCCTTCCAGATTGCCATCTCAAGTGCTTTACTGCACATGAATATGTGGGAAATTATTATTAATAATAATAACAACAGTATTTAAGAATGAAACGCACACTATATAAACTGAGTTAAGCTATGCATCAAAAGTTTATTTTTGTTTTGTTTTAGTATATTTACATGGGGGAAATAAATAGGACAGATAAAATCTTCTTGGCTTTCTGTCTTGAAACGGTAATTATGCCAGGCCTTCAGTGCAGTAAGGTTACGATTATACAGCCCTGTTTCTGGTTTCCTCTAGACATATGTGCAATATATATATCGCACATAAATTGGCTCAAGCTAATTATTTTTAAATAACATGTATGCTTTTAAAAATAGTAAGCAAAAATGGAACTGCCTAAATCTATTGTGGGTCATGATTTGTTTTTCCCCAGGCATTAAAAACCTGTGTCTGATCTTTTCTTGAAAATATTTTTGAGGGGGCAGAGCAGGGGGAAGTTTTTCTCCCAGGTTGAAAACCAGATATAGTTTGCCCTGTTCTGTGTCCATCACAACCACAGCTCTCCGGTTTGAACAGAATCTCATCTGTTAGAACTCAAATATGAAACTGTAGCCTGAAAGGATTTTTTTTTCCTCACATGATTATCAATAGGGGGTTATAAGGAATTGGTTGGACACAAACCTCTTTTTATTACTATGGAAAAACTTGCTTGTCAAACAGCTGAAATATGAGTTTTCGAAAATTGGTTATTTGTAACAGAAACCATAGCACATTATTTTACAGTTCATAACAAGGATATTGTGAGAGGAAAACTAGCTGATGGTGGAATAATAGTGAAGGAGCACAATGGCAACATTTCGAGTCCTGATAGATACTTTTGGCAGGGACATCAAAGTTGTTGGCAACAGCAGTCACTATAATCATATGGAAGTGCTACGAAAGGTGTAAAGCACTGATGTCTCAGCACCTTTGTCACCCACTAACGGGAGTCTGATGCTCCCTGGTACTTTAAGGAGTGTCTGGACTCCTTCCATTGCTTCTGTAATGTCATTGCTGAGGTGCATTTGCCATTTCCTCAGCTAATTTCACTGTTTAAAGCACCCTGTAGCAATGGGAGAAGCTCAAAAAGCACACATTGGCAAAAGAGCTATACATGGCGTTACTAGGAAATGATGAGCCCTGCTTGATGAAGTTTGTCATCTGGGCCGAGTAGCTACCCCTTGATCAACCAGCAGGAGAGTGGTGGTAGTGGTGTTTTAGGAGAAGCCAAAAATCCTGATTTCAAGTTCTCTGACTAATCCCAGAGTTCTAAACACTTTATAAAATCCTTTTTGTAACTGGTTTCTATCTACATTTACTATATTTGAAAAAAAAAGAGATAAAAAAATGGTACATTAATGGTACCATGAACATTAATGAACATTAAATAAAAAATGAGAGAGTGCATCACCATGATTCAGGTTATATTCTCTCTGTCACCCAAAAAAATTGGTGAGCAAAGAGCTCAAGGCACACTACCAAGTGTGTTCAGAATCAAAGGCTTTTTCCTACAGGGAGTTGGATGGGAGGAGTCTGAGTTTTCCTCACATGTTATTTGTTTATTTGACTATCATTGGTTGACAGTATGTCTGCTGGTTAATGAATGAATCTGGTTTTATGGATTTTGCACTTGTGCTTAGAGGTCACCCTAAGCATACTTCACAAATTAGAAAAATAAATTAATTAATGAAACTTATTTTCTACTGGGAAACTGCACCTGAAATAACAACTATTTTCTCCAATGTATTTAGCTGTGCTCTGCCAGGAGGCATTTCTTCCCTCTTTCTTGGCTAAAAAACCCTACTATCCAGCAGGTTGCAACCAGGTGCTGTTGAGTAATGATGACTTTACAAACTCTCATATACTAGCTACTTTTGAGCAACACATTTTAATTCTCTAGCTAAATTAGGCTTCTTTTTCCCTTTGAGTTATGCATATATTTTGCAGATGATGTTTATCTGCCTGAATTCAGGCTGCCCACGCAGGTACAGAGAGAAAGATGCCTCCCACGCAAAGGTTTTCCTGCTGTTCTGCTGCCTTCTCACTTGAGGCCCATCAGCCAGGCCAGGCAGTCGAGCAGTGGTGGCCATCAGTGCAAGGTTTGGAGACTTTATTTTCCATCAGAGGAGACAGATTAAAGTCCCTTCTTCTAGATTTATTTTTTATTTTGGAAAAATCCTCATTCCCAGACAACCTGCTTATGGAGATAAAAGTGAAAAGGAAAAAAAAAAAGTAATGAAAATAATGAACGTATATTTACTACAAATCAGAAACAATTTTAAATTATTTTCCTTTCCTCAAATTTTTTTAGACTCTTCTCTTTGAATCTTTCCTCCCTTTGGCTACATCATTCTAAAGAATTGTGCTCAAGATGACAACACAGCAAACCCCTTATGATAAAAAATAATACCTCCTTTAACTTACATATTACATACATCAGAGTTGAATTCAACTTAAGTTTTAGGGTTTTTTTGTTTTGTTTTGTTTTGTTTTTCCTAGCACAGCCTCGTATTGATTTTTTATAACTCTCTGGTCAGTTTTTACAGAAAACTGTATATGAAATTTGCATACTGCACAATAAAGTAATTTTATATCTCGTTTTCCATATAGTTTCTGAAGGAACAAAGTTATTCATAAAACTGAGAATTTTGTTTATGCTGTGTATATACTCAGCTACACCCTGAATGTGAAAGACCATAGTGAGAAACTTCCTCCTTGCTCCCTCTATTTTTGACCATGCTAATTTGCCCTTTACGTTCTTCCTTTACATTCCGGGAGGAAAGAGGATCCATAGTACATTCCTGAGGTGAACAATCATCCAGGATGAAACAGGAATCCCAGTACTGACAATTAAAACAAGGACACATAAGTCAGGAAAATGATTTGTCATAAAAATCACTTCTGTTAAATAAATTCAAAATACACTTTTGAAATATCTCAGACATTCTGTAAACTTATATAATCTAATATTGCTGTATAAAGCAACTCATGAAAAAAAGTTGCATATAAACACAAGCTGA
Organism: Lepidothrix coronata; assembly: GCF_001604755.1. Taxonomy (NCBI): domain Eukaryota; kingdom Metazoa; phylum Chordata; class Aves; order Passeriformes; family Pipridae; genus Lepidothrix; species Lepidothrix coronata. The sequence goes on along the minus strand of NW_016690534.1, from coordinate 227,902 downwards.
AATACTGATCTTTCTTACAGGTGGAAGGAAGGCAACTAAGTGTAGTTTTTTGCCTACTCTTCAAATTTTCCAGAAACCTTTATTATTATTTTTAGCATTATATTTATTTAGTCTGTCTCTGAATAATTGTTCAACAAGGAAATTTTATGAAGCTACATATTAGATCCAGATGAAAAGTTTCATTTCCTTAATGTTCATGATTGTTTTGTAAAATTCCTTTAAAAGTGAACTCCTATGTGATTTTTCTTGCTTCCTTCCTTCCTTTCAAAATACTTTAAAAAATCTGTAATTATATTTGTTACTACCAAGGGACTTTCATGATTAATACACATTATTCATATTCCCTAAACACAGATTTGACTAATATGCTCTATACTTATAAATGTACATTAACTGAATTCAATTTAAAGGGAAAATATTCCTAGTCTTTTCAATAACAGAGGGAATAACTGCAGTATTTGGTATATTTCGCCTCTTTTTCTAAAAGCAGAGTTTCCATATGTTGTGATTTTGGCAGTTCTGCTAAGTAATTTTCATAAATTTTGTTTGATCCATTACGTAGTATTATTCATTTGCACTATGGCATATCTGAACAATGTCTTTACTGATTATTGGTCTGTTACATCATGCTACTTTTTTCCTGTCACTACATAACTCCTGAGCTCACAGAAATAAAATTAATTTTCCTTTGTATTGAAACACATTAGCTTTTCTTTTTTTTTTTTCTTTTCATGAGCAAACTAGGCTGTACAAATGTTCACATAAAGCCAAGGCAATAGAGGGATAAAAACAGATGAAGACAATTCATTTGAAAATCAAAGCAGCGCTCACAGAAATATGTTGGCAGGATTCACTCAGCTCTATTTCAGAGTTGTTTAAACACTATATCGAGCAGAAGAGGAACTGGTGTAATAGTTTCTCCTGGAATCAGATCAATCAATTAATCTGTCTCTTTTTTTCCCTCGATCATTTAATTACCACTGCAAAAAAGCAGGGGGAATTAAGCCACAAAATAACCATTCATATAACATGATGGATCTAATTGGAGCCTTTGTAAGTGATCGGATCCTGGGGTAAGGCTGGACCAGCCTCATCCCACCCAGTTGTATGCTGGCAGGGTGCGCTGCACCGGCTGTTGACTTTGGATGACAGTTTCTGCACAAAGACAGAATTTGCTTGCCTATGTGGCTAAAATCAGGCCTCTCACACAGTCAGTGAGATTTGGCAGCTGTGGCTGGGTGTCCTGTAGAGGAAGGGGCACCGCCATGCAGGGAGGGAGGCCATGACCGAGCTGGCCTCTTTGGTACAGCTTCACTTGGCATCAGAGAAGAACCTCTGGCCCTAACTGCACCTAGGGAGTGCTTCCCCACTGAAAACATGCACTTTTTATCCATTTTTCATTCCTTGTTTTTTGCTGCTTCATGTTCCCTGTCCCATCTGACAGCAGACCTTGGGTCCCTGTTCCCACAGGAGGTGAAAGGTACCCCAAGACCAGCCTCCCCCAGGCTAGGCTTGTTTTTGTGCCAGAATCTCTGCCCTTCCAGGGCCCATGGCCATTTTCCTCCCAACTGCCCTTGTTGGGCCAGGGATGAGGGAAAGACATGTCCATGAGTGGATGCAGACTCACCACAAGCAGCAGAGCAGGACAGGCAGCACCACACACTTTGTAGCTCTCCGACTGCCGTCTTCCTTGCCTTTCACCATGGGTGGAAACCCACCCCATCCTTGGTTTGGGTTTCCCCCTACCGTCATAGTATGAAACTCAAGGATATTATTGAACTCATGAGTCCCAACACAGTGCAGACCCCCAGAGCTCATTCACACTGCATAAGCATGGGGCAGAAGCTCTTGCACCCAGCAGCAGGGCTATGCTGGGGCAGGTGCCTGCCAGGAACAAAGCTGGGGCAATGCCAGGAGTAATAGTGTGGAAAGAGGAGCCTGATGTGCTTTCCTCCACCTCCTTTGCTAAAGCAGTGCAGCTGCAAGCCACACCATTGATTTCCTTCCTAGCTCCTGAATTTATTAGAGTCTTGTCTTTTCTCCTCTCCCACTCTATTTTGGAGCAAATTAGGTATACATGAAGTGGGTAATGTTAATTATTTAGTGATGAGGCACGGGAGTAGGTTACCCAGAGAAGCTGGGGATGCCCTGTCCCTGGATGTGTTCAAGGCCAGGCTGGATTGGGCTTTGAGCCACCTGGCCTAGTGGGTGGTACCCCTGATCATGGCACGGGTGTTGCAACTAGATGTTCTGTAACGTCCTTTCCAGCACGGAACGTTCTGTGATTCTATGATCGAGCGCGGGCGGAGGCGGGAGCGGCGGCGCGGCGGCCAAGCGGCGGATCCCCGGCAGAGGGCGTCCGGCCCACGCCGATCCCGCTGCCTCCGGAGCAGCCGCACCGCCGCCTGATCCCGCCTCTGCCCGGACGGACAAGGCTATATATGTGGCATCAATATCAAAAGACTTTTAGTTAGAGGTTCATTGTTGTTCTTGGTCCGGGGTTTTTTGTTTTTGTTTGTTTTTTTTTCAACCACAGGTACCAAACTCCCCCCGGGTAATCAATTTCCTGAAATTCTTCAAGGCTTCGTAAGCCGTAACAATGAAAATCATAACCAGCAAGGATTTTAATTTCCTTATTGTGTTATTTAAGCAATGAGACATGACAAGGTTTGTGTTATGCTGGGATGTCGCTGTGCCTCGGGTGAGTTGTGTTAGGCAGGAGACAGAAAACAGAGAGCTGAAACCACCTGGAAAGAGAGTCTGTCCTGGGCTGCCACACAGTTTTCAGCATCATGCAGTGGACCTGTATGAGCAGGCTCAGGACAAAAAGAAAGAATTAAGGAAGAAACACAAAAAGATAAATAATTTCTCTCTTTTCATTGCACCATAAGCCATAAAAGAGCTTCTCGTTTAAACTTCATTTAATTTTTTTCCCTCTGCTGGCTTCAAAGTGAAAAATAAGCAATATAAATTAATTAAAATTAATTAATTCTCTAACATTCTAATTTCATTATTTCTTTAATACCCTACAGTTTTGTAAAACCTTCCCAGATTTCTAAACTAAACATATATAAAACAAAATTAAAATTGTTTAAATCTTGGGTTCTTCAACTTCATCTGACTAAAATTCTGGGGTTCATTTCTGTTTTTCATTGATTTTCAAAAATGCAACTCTTCTTTGTCCTTGCTACAGAATATTTTATTTAGAAAAAGGATGTTGTTTCATGTTTCTCCTATGAGCTATTTTATTTCATATTGTCTGCTTTCTGTCTTTTGTCACCTGATGGTTAACAATGTGTATCCCATATTAGTCTCTGAAACATTCCTCCTGCTTAAATTGCTGCAGCAACAGTAAAATCAGTTTAATCCCCTGGAAGAGAAACCAAAGGAGTTGTTCCTTTGGTTCCTGTTTGCATCAGCAGAGGTGTAAGGGGTTTCCCTGTGCTGAGAGTACATTCTAGGGGAAAATCCTCTTTTTAGACAGAATTCACCTTTGAAGATGGCAGCACATTGTGCAAGTTGTAAAAGGTATTGGTACACGAGAGCAAGAGAATCCTTGACTCTTTGTCTGCAAAATAAACCAGTCAAATCACAAGTATTTTGCAAAGCTGTGCCTCAACCCCAGTCTCTCAGACTCAAACCATAACAGACACAACTCACACAAAGTTACACATGTGTGGAAGTGTTTGCAAAATGAGGTGCTTGACTTTTGAAATTTTTTCAACTATTAGTTTTAAGCTCAAGTGCTTTAGGAAAGCAGAGACAGAATTTGGGAGTCTGGCACCTAGTACTCAAAATAGTCACTGATCTCCATGAGTTGAATCTGTAAAAATTTCAGAATGAAACCCCACTAGAAAAAAACAGACACAGATGCAAACTATGAGGGGAAAGAGGCAGACATGAAAAAGAGCCTTATAGAGAGGAAGAAGGATAAAGAGGGGTAAAATGAGAGCAACATACACAGGCAGAAGAGAGAAATGGGGATAAGAGAGAAACAGGAAAAAGAGGTGGGAGCCCAAGCCATCTTGACAAGATGATTTACCAGATAAAAGTTAAGAATGTCATTAAATGTATAAATATGCCTAGGGGTTTTTTTTCCTAGAAATGTAAGAGAAGGGTCAGAAAAATTCAGAAAGAAGAAACTCTGTCAGAAAAGTTTTATTACACATCACCGATTCAGTGAAGTGTCATTAAAAACATGAGTCAATGCAAAAGCAAGAAGTCATGGTGATATCTAGAAATTTAAAGGCACCCAGAGCTGAGGCTTTGGTCTAGTTGATGGGGATTACCTTGATGGTTTCAGTGAAAACACACTGATCATACACATAATGAAGTGGAGTAGAAAAAACAAGTAATTTGGTCTAGTAAGGCCACATCAGAATAAGATCCTTGTCCCTTACAACAGCTGGAGTTCTTAGTGCCACTTGACATCAACTTGAGAAGGTGTTTGGCTGCTATTTGTATAGAAATCCAAGGACCCTATAATTTTGGATAATTTGTCTCACCATGCAAGAATAAGAAATTGCTGCCATTTCGTTGAAGTTAAAATAACATGGAGAACTGTATTGAAGACCATCCTGACAGCTATTTATGTTAGTCAAAACGAAAGTACACTATGTACTTTTAATTATAGCTGTGTGCCATCTTTGCTGCCATAGATAAAGTTGTGTCAGCACTTTCATTACAAACCCTTACTTTTAGGGGTTTACAACTCAGTTGTTAAATTTTGCTTTAGGCTGAAACTAGGCATGCAAAGCCTCAGTCTGTAAGCACTTTTTTTTTTTTTTTTTAAATTAGAAAACAAAAACCCTTTTGGTCACTTTTTATTTTATAGGAAAGCAGATTTTAACATTCAGTCATTTCTAACTCTGAAAAACTTTCATTATTTGAATTTTACAGGCTTGTCCATTATGCCATGCAGCATTTTTAAAAGTAGAGCTGCTTATATTCATGTAGGCAAATTGGCTACTGTCCATAAGCAGTAACTATTTTTAATCCTGTTTTTAAGCATATATCCATATTTATATTGTTATGATCTATGCTCCAGACTCTGTCAGGAATAGTAAATGACAGGCCGTGTAGGCTTGAGCACAAAGAAAGAACCACAACAGCTGTTAGTTTGCAAAAAACACACAACTTGGAGTGTAGTCTTCAGCTCATTAACATAATTAATTTTTAATAATGACAGCATTAATTTTTTCCTGAAAAGTAGAGTGTAGGGCCTTCTCCCATCAGTCCTTACTTAGACAGAGCTCACTTTGTCTAAGTCAGTTTTATCCTATCAATGGAAAAGGGCTGACATCCTTCACTAGTGATTTGTGAACAAAACTGTGCTCTCTCGCTGTTTGGGTGGTTATGCCCTGGCACCTACACAGCTGACCCATAAGGAACAGAGGTTCTGGCAGGCCCAGAGTCCTACTTTTTTTACCACATACACCAACAGGGAGGTGCTCATGATATCTCAAAATAGCCCAGAGAGGGAGATTCCATAATTCTATGTTTCTATGACTCTTCTGGCTTCAAACTACTAAATGAATTACAACTAGATTATCTTACCTTTGGTGATGTCTCTCCATACTTTTAAAACAATTATTTAAAGTATTTCTCATCTCTCATAAAAACTGAAGTATCTAAACTGTAAACCACGGATTATCTGATAGATACTTTTATCACTTTCACTTAAGTCCATTGATAAAATTAGGCTCTGGATGTCATTCTAGGCTACAGTCATGATGTGTCTTTAGAAAGTAATATATGTGAATGCAGAATCTGACCAGCTCTGCTAGAGTAAAAATGAATAAACTTTTAAAAACCACCTGATCTAAGTTTGTGTCTGATCAGAAGCACTGATTCTATTCATGTCCTGCCTGTGCCTCTCTTATTTTAATTTGGCTAAATGGCTATTGCCTCTCTCTCAAGAGACACAGCAGAAAAAAAATGAAACGAAGACCCACTAAATAGCAATATGTGTACAGACTTGTAAACATGCTCATCTTTATCTTTAAGGGTCTATCAAATCAGAGATAATGCAGACTTCAGAGGAGTTCCAGCTTTATGGCTACCTGAGAATTCAGTCCATTGATTGAGCACTGAACCACAGCAATCCTTTCCCACTGGAAGCTAATATATCTCCATTATGACAGACCACTCTTGGTCTTACTCATCACAGCAGTAGGACTTAACCTGTGCAATTTGTGGCTCGCAGTTTTGACATTGCTTTAAAAAGTATTTCAAACTGGTCCTTTTGCATTCCAGCAGAACAATTATGGTGCATGCCCAAAACCATTCAAAGAGGATGACATAACCCTCTTGAGAAAGGGCATCTCCATTTCCCTATTTTTTCACAACCTCACAAGCACGGATCTGCAGGAATCCAGGGGAGAATAAATATTTCTTCACTCTAACCAGACTGTAATCCACACTAGAGAAGGAAGCATCAGGAAACTGAAAAGAACACTTTGTACTGGCAGCCTAAACTAGAACCAGTGAAGTGAAAAAAACAGGCAACCAGGTAAAATCAGCCCTAGCACTCACAGGCAGTGCACCCCTCTTCTAAATAACATTACCACTACCATTAAAAGGAAAATCAAAATGGAGCCAGGTTTTATTACCGAGAAGGCGCTCTGCCTCTCTGCTGCAGACAGGAAGGGGAGGGGTCTGGTTATTGTTGCAGATTTTTTCTCCCTCTTTCTCCGGGTCTTTAATCCCAGACTTGGCTTGTTGCGCTTCAAATTGAAATATCCTGAACAGATGTAAAAACACATGTGAGCCACTGCTCGCAAGCTGTGCAAAGCTTTGTTTCATCTGCTGATGATGTGAGCCTAAAGGAGATCTTTTTAAAATTTCATCACTATTCAAAAGGATAATTAATACGTACCCCCAGGCTTTGATTATGCTATACCCAGTGTGTACTGCTGGTACAAAAATAATGAGGCTCTCATCAGGCCGAATGAATACTTGCAGCAAACATTCAGTTTCCATAAGAAATTTAAGATTCAGTGGCGGTACCATGTAGGTGGCTTAATCTAATTTTAATTTGTAACACAATACAATAGATAAGATCATTTGTTTGTAACCAGCACAGGCATTTTGTTTACATGAAACCCCAGTCAGCATTCAGCAGATGGTCTTTTTAAAGGCTTAATTGAAGTTTTCTAATCTAACCTTTTTTCCCTCCATTACAAAGGGGAAAATAAGAGGGGAAAAAAAAACAGAGAAAAAGAGAAGAACGGAATTAAGGCAACTACAAGGAAGTAGAAAAATAGCTGTAAACCCCTTTTGCAGAGAAAATATGGAATAGCATTTCTGCCTGCTGTCACAAGCAGGTTCAGTCAGAGCTGGGAAGATGCTGAGGTCAGAGTTTTTAAGGAGCTCCAGAGGTGTATGGATAGGGCCCTTTGCCCCCACCTTTGTTGCTACTGAGAAGGTCGGCAACAAATCACTGCCCCTGCCACAGCTGCCTTTCTGCCTCTGCCAGGCTTCAGATATTAGCTACCTGAGCTTTTCCACAGATCAGGCATCTCCTCACGCCTGCCTTCTCAGAGGCTCATTTCTGTGTGCTTTCTACATTCAGCTGTTCTGGTTTCAGTCTCCTCTTGGTCTGTCCCTACTGCCCTCAATATTACCACACTGACCGCAATAAACACTTTTCTCCTCACTGGCTCCAGGCTGCCTCTGGCAGCCTTCCAGTGATGTGCGTTGGAATAAAACCTTTCCCAAACATTTAAATCCTCCTCACATAGTGTATATTCAAAGAGTTTGGCTAACTCAGATTTCTAACAAAAAAGTCAAGAGAGGCCTTTATTTTCCTTCTCACAAGCCATAGGGAGCACACAGAAGGCAGATTCAAGGCTCCGCGTCCTTTGGGAGTGATGTGCTACCGTCGTGCTGGTGCAGAGGAGCCACTGTGCTCTCTTGGCTTTACTGCTGCCACGGCCTTGCTGGCATTGCAGTGAGCTCAGGAGGGCTGGCACTACAGACAGGGTAACTCCCTATCTGTGTTGATCCAATCTCACCACCACCACCTCTGCAACAGGGATGTTATTAATGCCCACATGGCCCAGTTCCAGAGCTTTACTTGCTGAGTTATGAAAGAGGTAAGAAACTTATACCACACAATAAAGAGAAATGAGTTTTACTCATAGTAAATGGCTTGCGAACAGTGGCTTTGGACTTTTTATTAAACAAAGAACTATTCACCTGTGAGGAATAAACAGGCACTGCCTGTTTACAACACCATCATAAAATCTGGTATGGGTTGGATTGCTATCTAGTGGTTCACAATCGAATAGGCAGAAATTGAAGAAAAGGGCAATCAAAATAGAAATCAACTAAAATTGGTAATTCCATTGGCCTATTTCTCCTTAGGCACAAGCCATGCCTGTGCGGCTGTCTGTGGACAGAGATGCATTTGAATAAATCCTTGTGCCCTAAGCCAAAAGGAAGCAAGCCATCTTCAACCCAAAAGCTGTAACACTGCATAACAGGCCAAGCTAATTACACTACACTTTATAATGATATAATGGCCATCATTGTAAGTACAAGACTGTTCATGAAATGATTTATATGATGAAGGGAAGCAAATATCAGTGTTAGAATAAAAATATCCTCCAAGGAGTCCACAAGCCAGCTGGGCTCATAAGGTCAGATTCAGTACTACCTTCATGTCACTATGTGTTTTTTTCACTATGGGGGACAGTTTAAGTCCTGCTGAATCAAAATCCACTAAATGGAGGGTAAACTAAGAGATATGCCCACATAAAATTTGGAAAAAGTCATAGGTTCTCACAGGACCTAAAAACCTCTTGGCCTATTGATCTATATTCTAAATCAATGTTGTTCTAAGTCTATACTCTTTTCCTTAGGAAATGTTATTATTTTTGAAGTCAATTTGACTTGGGGTAGTCATTCAGGAAGAAGTCACAAATGTTAGCAGTGTTCCACCTTCAGGCTGACACTATCATTAATTGCTTACTGGGGCTGCACTAGGGAATCACCTCTTAGTGAAACAGTCCTGATTTACAGCCAATTTGATTTGTCTGTGCTTCACCATGGACTAAAGAGGTTCTTCTCAAAACAACACCAATAACACCTGAAGTGATAGAAAATACCTCTTTAGCTGTCAACCATATCTGAGCTGACTTTATATCCTCTTTTTAGGCAGCCCTTAGGAATTAAAACGACTATACACTTTCTAGCACCTCTCATTTCAGAAGAGAGAAATTACAAGCACAAGCATAAATAGGATGTCGTGGGTTATGGGTGCAGCAGAAGGTTGAAGAGATAGAGATACACAATAACTTCAATGATTTCCAATTATATAGATGCAATCCCATGTCCAGACAGGAATTTAAACACTGGAACAAAATTAGTATAAGTTTAGGACTAGGAATCCTCCCAAGGAGAACATAAACTAGGAATAATTTTGTGAACTTCTTTTCTGAAATGAAATACAGCAAAATCCGTTAACCCCAAAATATATAGCCTGATAGGGCTTTTTTCTTACACTGTTATTTTGATATGCTATAAGGGCATTCAAATACAGACCTTGACGTAAGATGTTCTAGTCAAGAATAAAGAAAACATCTTTGGATATAAGGTTTCATTTTGTTAATTTCATCATATTTCATCAATTTAACCTTCAAAGACCCTTGGTTGTGCAATACTTTGATATTATAATGTTCACTTTAAACCTCATATTGTCAAGGTAGCGTTCAGGGATTTATCCTCATCCTAATAAGTTACATGATTCAAACTCTGTGTAAGTTATTTGAAAGCATGGATTCCTGTAATTCTACAGGAATGAGGAAAATAAAGGTATGGAATGAAAATGTTTATTGACTGAAAAATGTACATCAGAGAAAACCAGTGCCACTGGCAGATTAGAGGCAGAAGCATAAGAAGCACAGAAGTGGTCTTCTACATTTTTTGCATAATATAGTCCCCCAAAATACAGCTTCTCCTGAGTGACTTTCTGGTGGGAATACAGGGGTAGTCCCAAAAAAACTAGGAGTACAGGTAAGAGTGCCTTTTCCAAACCAGCCATCAAAATGGAGCACTGTCCCAAAATATTTCCATAGCAACACTGATATTATTTCAGGGAGCATGGTTTCTTCTCTTTCACGTTTCTCAAATGTAAAATTTAAGAAAAATTATCTGGACTTCAGATTGGTGTCACTCCTTTTAGCCTCTTGCATCTCTGGCTAGGCAATACCCCTCCAGAACAACTGGAGACACACAGCTCCTTTGAAGATACTTATTTAAGAGTCTTATTCTGTGAAAATGTCAGGCCTGCAGATTAAATCTGTCTGACACATGAAAGAGGTGTGTCACCCTAGTTGTTTTATACAAATCATTGGATGCATGATCAGCTGTGTAGTGATCATTGCAATAAAAAGAATTCATAATCCAGATCCTGTGTGAAGTACCATATCTGCTCTCTGAGAAGGGCAGTTCATAACCAGCTGGAAAATACATAAGAGAGTGTGTCAGATATAAAATTTCTGTTTATATTGGTTGTGCACATATTGCATTTAAGTCTCTAGATTGAGGTTGAAAATCACGTACCTTAGATAATACATCCTTCTATTTAAAGGATATGGGCTATTTTGAGACTTGTTTAATAAGGGATGGTGGCTTTTTGAAAGTACAAGATTCATTGAATGTAACTTTCTTGGCTGTGAATCTTAGAAAAGTTGGCATTTTTACAAAGCTGCTTTCCCCCAGCTGAATCTGAATGCAAACCCATCGCCAGGCTGGGATTCTGTAACTTGACATCTGTTCACATTGATTTGCTGGTAGAGTTGCACTGAAGGGATAAAATATAATGTCCAAACTCTTAGAAAAGAGGAAATGTATTCCCCTGTGATCAAATTGAGATATAATTGTCACATGAGCTAAAGAATCAGTCTGCATTATCTGAGGAATTCTGATTTATTAGGCCATTGAACCTACGCTGTTCCGCTTAAGTTATCCAGCATTTTACATGGACCAGCCCAAATCAGAAGTGCATATTAGTGGGGAGTTACTTTTAAGATGTAGAGGCTTCCACGGATTAGTTCGCTGCAGGATGTTTACCTCCAAACTAGCTTATCTGGTGATTCTGCCTAATTCACATCCAAATACCTTGGTACTGCTGCCACTGAGGACACAACTGATCTGCTAAGGGACTACAGGTGGTGTATCTATCTGCACCAGGCAATACAAATTGAATACTCAGGTTGCCATTCAGATTGCAGTGGAAACTACAGCCTGATAAAGTTCAGAGCTTCCTGGAAATAGAAAGTTGTAAAAAAGCACTCCAGACTGTCTATGGACAGGCAAAAAGTGAAGGACATCCATGTGTAGGTGTGGAATAAGACCACAGCTGAGTACAGATACTTTACATCTGATGATGTAAAGTCCAGTCCCCCCAATCTTCCTATTAAAAGTGTGGATGGGCAAGTGAGTTTTAATGTGCACACAAATAAGGCATGGAAAGAGCTGTAAACCAGGCCTGCACAGCAGTTACAGATTTCCTGCATTTCCAGTGCTGTGAAGCCATGCAAGAGAGGACACCCTTCCTCTCTCTATAGGATCCACACCATCTCTTTTTGCTGAGTGCCCAGGGACAGTCTACATAAGGCAATTTGGGATGAGCACTAATAAGGTTGCAGTGGAGAAAGTTACAATAACTCTTTTGTGGTTTTTTTTGTTTTTGTTTTTTTTTTTTGACACTTAACAGCTAAATACCCTTATCTAATGAATATTACCTGATAATGAACAAAATGTACTGTTTGTATTTTGCACAATATTGTTCCATTGTGATTGCTTTATACACACATGAAAACGATGAAACACCAACTACAAGACCTTCTGTCGAGATCCCCATGAGCTAAAACTCAAAGCCACCACTGAAATCTACCCTTGGGCCACTTTCAGGCTGCAAGAGTCACAGTTTTGCCATACCAGAGGCCCTAACATGCAAAGATCTAAAAGGGGCAGCCTTGGTGAGACAAGAGTCATGAAACGGAGACTGCTTTTTTTTCTGGTGATACACATGTACATAGAGAGCAAAAAGATTGAGCTTGGTCTGGAGCTTCCCAAAACATTCATGGTTACCAAATATGATATATGGGCTTCCTGATAGAACATGACTCTGAAGCAGTCTTCTAAATGCCATACTCTCCACTTGGTCACTGGTCTGTGATCAGCACCGGCATACTTAAGTGAATGGACTTATTGTGATACAGAAATAACAATTTTTGTATATCAGCTAATAAATTTTGAAGAGTCACATAAGTATTCAACAGGCACTAAGAAAAACAACTGTAAAGCCAGTATCAGAGACTGATTCTCTAAATCACTCTCAAGTCATATCGTCTACCTGCTAAAATTCTGTATCACAGGGACCTTGGTAGTCATAGTACCTGGTATTAGGGATGCTTCAGTGAGGATTAGAATGTGCCACATACAGCTGTCCAGATAACACTTCAGCGCCCAACTGCAGCTGGGCCTAAATGTCTGCAACAAAGGGTAGGCAGAAGCTATTACCCCTTGCAAAAACAGAAGCTTGACTGTGGAAGTCAGAAGTTAGTCTTCTGGACCTCTAGCAAGTCTTCTCCCGCTCTTTGCAATGTACATTAACAATCTAACTTCAGGACATCAGTCATCAGGACTTACCATAATGAACAAAACACTCAAGCAGAGGTATCTATCAGGAAAAAAAAATCCAAAAAGATGTTTCTACTTGAAGGAAAACCTTCAAATCACCTCATAGTGCATGCTATTTGGTCCCTTTGAGCAAAGACAGGTATGGTTTCAGGCTTGACATTCAGATACCCATTCTGCAGTTGATCTCATTTGTTTCTTCCAAACAAAAGAACATTTTGCAGTCCTTTCCCTCCTTTCCCCCCACACATTCTTCTAGTAAGGTAAATGATCAAATCCAAATCCCGGGTTAATGAGTGCCAATCATAGCTTCAGCCCCTGTTTCAGGCTTGGCAACAAGTTCCCCGAGCCTTAGCAAACAATTATCATTCAGCTACTGTAGAAATTGATTCTTGGGTTGACGAGAGCAGTCCTCCCTCGGCTGGTAAGGTCCTGCCATGGGAAGCAATTACTGCAAGATGCCAGCTGACAGACTCATTCCGTGGAAAGTCAGGTTGTCTTGATCCTCAGGCACTCTCTAGGCAAATTGTATCCTTACACTCATCTCAAACCTCTTACGAACTGTTGGCTTCTATCAGGAAAAATGGATTGTTCCCTTTGTTTCTGTGGCATTTGATAGAATAAAACTGGACATCCTGCCTGCACAATAAGGAGATTTAATTTTAAAATTCCCACACCAAAATGCTGCAATATGATAAAGAAAAGAGAATCATAAAGCAATGAAAAGTGCTACTTGCCTAGGGAACAGTAATACAGCACAGCCAGTAGGACTTTTTTTTGTGTATAGAAAGACCCAAATACTATTAGCAGTGGCCTTTTTTTACTGATCATAATTTTCTTTTCTCCCTAGTTTTCAAATCGTTTGTAGTAACACTTTCACATCACTTTGCCTGACATCTTTTGGTTATTACTTTTGGAGTTTCTAGAATCTTTGCTATTCCACCGTGGCAAATGGGAAAAAACAAAGATTTTCTGCTTAATTAGCTTTTCTGAGAATATCTGAATGGTGATTGAAATTTTGCCAAACACTGATGAGACAGAGACACATAGCCAATATCAGCTAACAAAAGAAGGTGGCATTTAAAGTCAGATGAAAGAGATTAATCTTGATATCTATCACTAAGTAATTGAAATATAAGACCAACTAAATAAACAAGCAGTAAACCATGCAATGCACTTTAAATACTGTCAGCAAGAAAGAACAATCTTTTTAATAAATTCATAAAATAACCCTTGAACTAGCATATTTGTTGTTGGTTGTGGCACAAGTTTGTGGAAGGCTTATGCCTGACTTTAAGAACTGCAAACTCCAAAGAAACTAAGATATAAAAGAAAGATAATAGGAAGAAAAAACAAGATGTAAGGACTTCCTAACCTCACCTAGATTCTAAGCTTTACCCTGAGATACCTGGAAAAGTGCTGGAAACAGCAGCGGTTTTGTGAGCCTTCAAGATGATAAAGACAAATATTACAGTAAATGGGCATTTGCAGTTGCAGATGCCTAAGAAAAGAGGGAACCCACGATGGCCAGTTTAAAACATGTTTTGATTGAGAAGTGCCGCATCTGCAAAGAGAGTCTATAAGACCTTCAGAGAGTCAAAAAAGTTCACTTAGAGTAATATCAGTTAATACTGATACTTTTGCTATCACTATTAATCCATCAGTTCTGCTGAAATCTTTAGGACCTGAGAAGATTTTAAAAATATATTTCAGGTCCAAATCTCTATAGCACCAAGCGTCTAATGTGCTCAATAGAGTTAAGCAAGCTTTAAAAACCTGAGAATTGGGCTAGGCTTTTATTCAAATTCTGATGAAACTTTTGTCAGGATTTTCCCTAATTAATTTTCAGTCCACTTAATTTTTTCCACTTGAAAAAACCTTTTACAATATATTTTCACCTTTTCTCTTTGTATTAACTGCATTCCAGATTCACTGAGTGCTGAGTACACCCTTAGAAAGCCTTTTAACCTGGCTGGTAAGTTAAAACTCTCTAAATCTCACATGCCCACAGGGTTTCCCACCTTAATTAATTAATAACCCCCTCCTTGTCCTTTTAACTGGGTCATGAATTAATTTAAAAAGTTAATTATGCAATTCTTTCCTCTCCCTTTACTTATACCTTTCATCCCTGTGTCCATTGGCTATAAACAATGTAGAAATATAGCCATATAGCAGGGATGGTTGTTGCAACTTTGGACTGTTGAAAAAAGAGAAAAAAAACCAAGAAGACCTTATGCCTGTTTTCCCTTTCTCCCTTATTTGTTCTGCTTTCCATACAGGCTTTAGTAGCCTTTGTAGAGAGCAATAAAAACCACCAAACACTAAAAATGGCTTTATTTCCTTCAACTGAGGTACTCACCATATTATTTAGAATGTAAAAGGAGTTACAGAAGGGAATTGACTCCTTGATGTAGGATATGTAGGTACAGAAAATGCCTGTTTTGATGTGTGTCTTTCTAGGCATATAGAAACAAGGAGGATAACAACCTAAAACAGCTTTTAGTACCCTCTGTGAGTGATGTGTAGAAAAAAAACCTGTTGGCTTTTTTCTCATCATCTGTAAAAATATCCGATCTGAATTTTTACTATCAATGGACCTAAACAAAAGTTGTACCCATTCTTTAATTTTTGTCAGTGCTGTTATGTGAAAAGGGGAGATTTCTTCAAGCCTTAGTATTTGATTTGTCTGTCAGCACCCCAGGAAAGCCAAGGCCGTTGTTCCTGACCAATCTGTCAGTGGCTTGTTATGGGGACCCTTCACTGATCAGTCCTGCTGAATCAGAAGGCAGTTCCACTGATTTACTCAGGGACGCACAAAAACAGCATAACAAGACCGCTCAGTGTGTCTTCCTACCTTATTTGAGTGTGTTACCCAGTACCTGCAACTGATAGTGCCTATGAAGGACTCGCACTAACCGTTTCCGGAATAACAGTCTGTTAAAAAAGTTGTGACAGGTTAAGGTTCAAGGACTGCCAGTGATAGTATCTGACTTCAGAAATATATTCCAAACAATACGCAGACAAGTTCTAATCCCAAATAAAGTATGCAGCACACAAACAGTATGGCTTTTACCCAATAGCCATCTCTAAGGGGAGAAGACAGGTTCAGCCTGTCGACTAATCCCGGCAGTTACAATGGAGTCTTCCCTAACTTTTGCCCCATTCTTGACATACTTTTATACTACTTGTTTATGTTTAGGTGGAGCTTGAGTGACATTAGTTATAAATACCTTCGCTGTTGATTGATGTAAAGTTCTTCTACTTCTGTTTTAAAGATACAGCCAACAAAATTATAGAGCACATGCCCATTGGGGAATGGTCATACCTTGGAGGTGGGTAACTTTAAGTATGTACCTTCAAATAGAAATACACTAAATTAGCCTGATCAATAACTGCAATAACTTTTCAAAAATGTAATATTGGAAAGTATTTCTTATATCAGGTTTTTCAAGGCTAAGTCAGTCAACAAAAATAATGTTTCTCTGCTTTCCCATATTATAATTAGTGTAATCAGAAAACTTTACCATCCATCCCATATGAGGTCTCAATGTGTTTTACCAACTTATCCAGGTAAGGTGCAGAAAACCCCTAAGACTAAGTTAACAATAATATTTCCTCTTTGACAAGTGAGGGAGCTGAAACAGAGGAAAATACACCCATTGAGACCATGGTGCAGACAGAAACAGGATCCAACATCTGAATCCCTATTTACAGCTGTAGCCACCAGATACATTGCAGAATGCTTTAGCATTACTGTTTCAGACATTAATATTTCATACAATCAACAAGACAAAGGACAAAGGTTGCCATAAGGCTGCAATATTCTGTACAGGAAGTGGTATCTACAGAAAGAACATTTTCATCAAATCTAACGTGCACAGCAGGGACCATTTATCTTGGCACATTGCCCATTAGAGCCACTGCTTCCTTCTTTTCCTTCTTCTTCTGGAGTAAGTGACAAATTTCAAAACGTAAGAACATCTTAACTTTGTAAGCAGATAACAGGAAATATGACTATGAATGAACCTGCTCTGAGGATTAGCTGAGGTGAATGCCCGTTGAAAATGCATAAAGGTTTCAAATGTTACTCATGTCACTAAGGGGATGCTGCATATTCATTAAGGTATCACAAGGAGCTCATTTCATATTAATGTAGAGGTCATACATCCTTCCAGAGGAATTCCACTGTAGAGCTGCACAAATCAACGTGCTATTATTTTAAGTGCTACCAATTTAAATCTCTCTAAATTCACAGAACAGCCTGAATTTGCAAAATTATTTAGTCACTAGGAAAAACGTTTGTGACTCTTTTTCATCTAGCAGAGGTGTAACAGAAACGTAGTAAGTGATTTTATATCTTGAAACTCAATTCAAACTGCAAGTTAGGTGTTCTTTTTTGGTGCTCAGGAAAGCTGTAGACATTATTTGACATATATATTTATGGTATCAGTGTTCTAAGGCCAATTTATTTAACTGCAATTCAGGAGTTTTAAAGTTTGGCGTTTTTTACAAAGTTCACTTTTCTAGTCCTTTTAATGTTTACACAAGTTCCATTGCCTCTTGTGACAGAAACAGCCAAAAGCTTCACAGATAAATACGATATAAGGATTTCTATAGCTTAATATTTTGATAATTGAAAGCATATAATTATTCCTCGCATACAAATTTTCTTCCACATTACATAATTTTTTGCCTCTGTTTTCACATATTGGGATAATAAAGCCGTGCTGACTACAACACAGATCTAAGTCTTTCTCCCCTTGGCAGGATAAAAGTACCCCTGTATTATATATTACCAAAATGTATTTTCAGTGGAGCTAATTGGAAACTATTCAGGTAGAGTACATGCCATAAGAAAATGGCACTTCTTTGAACCAGCAGTGCTTTGCATTTGAGGAAGAGCCTGGAGGTCCCTTTTAGTAACAGCATCCACATGAAATGTGTCCACATGTTCCCATAGATGGCCATATGTTTGTGTCCACAGGTTTGCCAGGGCAGCAAACTCTTGTGCTCCCACCCATGTTTATGGTTCTGTAGTTATGCCGGAGCTGCTGCCACTCTGAACACAACTTTCATGTTTTCAAACAGTCAGGCTGGCTGTCTTCCCAGAAGAGTGCCTACACCCCAGCCTGCTGCACAGTGGCCCTGCTTCGTAGCACATCATTATGGCAGGGCATCAATGTAGACGTCGCCAAACTAGCTGTAACCTCTAGGGGAGGAGGGAATAGCACACCTGTAAGAGTCTAGAAGCCAACACACGTCACAGCTGAGGAATCATTTGTTTGTTGGTCTTAGTTTGCCACAGTCCTGCCTGAACTGCGATTGAGGCAGACTTGGTTCTGACTATGCAGCTGCATGAAGAGTCCATCTGCCTGGGTTTCAGACACAGATGTTTGGGCAGTCCAAATGCCTAGGGAGGAAGGGAGGAAATAGAGTGATGTAAAAGGGTTTGTCCCAAACCTACCAGTGACATTTGCATGAACATGTCAGTGCCTCTCAGCCCTGTGTTGAAGAGCAGTTATGAAGCTGACTGGAGTCAACTCAGTACTTTTCTCACTAGTTCTCTGTGGAGGGAAAGATAAAATTAAGGAATAGTCTTAATTTAAACACAATGATCACATGAGTTTCCTCCGTGAAATTTTTCTGAATTCCCATTTTGTGATGAGTTCTGATTACTAAATTGCACTGAGAAACAAAACCAAGTTTTCTCTGCCAGAATTTCCTATGAAAGTAAAATTTGATGTTTCAGCCAGCTGTAATTTCAAATAGGTGTTCTTGACTAAAGAAACATTTGCAACACATTTTTATATAAGAGGGAAAAAAAGAGTGATGGATTAGTGATGGAGTCTGAGGTCTGCCAGGACGTTACTGTCCAAGAGAATTCTTTAGAGATTGTTAATTGTATGCAGTGGTCCCTGAAATGTGGTCTGTTTTGACTTTTACTCCATCTTTTCCATGCTCCCCAAATCCCATTCCTTTTGTCTCTCCTTCCATTCTGCCTTCTGGCTTTTGCAGCTTGTTGAGAAACGAGACCCTCCCACACAGTGGTTATACAGTTAGGAACATATTTGAATACACATTTAGGAAACATAGTCTGTGTCATGCTACTATGATACCCACTTAAAATTGTTTAGATTAATGACAGTTACATGTCTAATTTATTACTGTAATTATTGTGATAATTTAGAGAAGATAAATGGATATCTATTAGAATTTAATGTAAAAAGCTGTAATTAGTCTGCTTCAGAGAGGGGAGAAAGCCAATGCACACAACTGAAAATCCATTAAGCCAATTATAATGTTACTGAGGCAGAAAATGTGCAGCCATTTAAAATACACCCATGACTTTAACATAACTGTACCCTAAGCATGCAAATCCATCTGTCAGTTTCCTTCATTAATTTAATAAACATATCAAGGCAAAAAATTAATTAATGCACATAGTTCAGACTGAGTTAGGGTGGAAACATGGGGGAGAATAAAATTTTGTTGCCACTGAGTAAATAAATGTAAATAAAAGAGCAGCAAAAGCATTGGAAAGGACTTACAGGAGAGGAGGGTACACTGCTAATCATAGCATAGACTTTCTTAGTTATTCCCAGAAGTGGTAAAAGCTGTCCTGGTGCAATTAAAAAAATAATAAAAAAAATAAAAAGAGAGAAGACAGCAATTGCCATCACCTATTTACTGTCAAATTAATTCAGCTGCTCCTGAGTTGCCATCTGTATCAGGAGAGTGAGGGTGTCACTAGCTTTACGATCCATCAGGAGAAGTGAGAGCACTGTTCTTTTTGATGGCTCTGATAATGGAAAGAAGCTAAGCAATTGCAACAGATACATCATAGATTTTCTCATAATTACCTGACCTGTTACACTGTGTCACTCTGCCGCCAAACACACTGTTTTTATGTCAGAAGCTGTATGGGCATTCTTTACTTTGATCATTCTGTATTCTGCAGATGTCAGCATTACTGTATTTTAATTGACTCTGGGGTAGCATTAAAAAGCACCTTCTATTTCAGTTGCTTAGACCTGATGAGGCTGACAACCTGGCATTTATGAACATTAGGCCTTCACGGGAACTGTGTCAGGAACTGTGTTTTCCTAAATCCCCTAGGTACAAATACCAAACTGATGTTAGTAAACCGGTCGAAAAAAACGCAGCGTCTATGCAAAGAGCACCTCTGACATTCTTTACCCATAAAGATGGCAAACCTTTTCATTAAATTAGACCCTGGTGTCAAAAGTGCACATTATATCCCAATGTGCAATTAAGAATTGACTGGTATGCTGAAAGAGGGCTAGAGTTGGTGAGGACTGAAGTTGTGGGAAAAAGTGTTGTTAACCTCAAAAAAAGAATTTCTTGACAACTTCCATATTCCCAGCATGCCCTGTTAGCCAGAATCATGCTTTCCCCCTCCTGTTGGAAGAGACAGCTAATTTTTTCACTACTTAACTTTCTTGCAGCATCCAGCGTAACACTCAGAAACAACAGTTAAAAGCCTATAAATTTCACAGGCTGCTGAATGGAATTACTTTTTTTTAGAAATATTATTGGTTGAATAAAAGTAAACTTGACTGCATGTGAATTGTCCATATTTACCCAACAATTTATTTCCTAAGAAATCCACAAATTCTACAGGTATCACCAAGGTGTTGAGCTTGCTTCTTGACTTTCTATCAATAGCTACCAATAATTACAAGAGAAGTGGAACTCAGAGCCTCAGAGTTCAGTCGTTGTTTCCTTCACTGTTACTGCTTTAATAAACATTGAACAAGACACTGTGAAACATCTCTTGCTTCCCTGCTACCATACCAGGGCAGTGTGACTTTCCCCCACCACTTCCATAGACAGGGATGTTCCCCTCACTCCTCTTCAGGTTCCAATGAACGTGGTTGCAAATTGTGCTTACTGTTAAAGTCCTACCATGCAGATACCAATAGACTTGGCGGCTGTTCCTTTTCAAGTCCAAGCAGTATCACTGTATTATCTCCTTGTTGATACACTGTCACAATACTAATGAGATGTGGTAAATACATCTGCCTTCAGACACTAAAAAGTGTTATGCACATGTCAATATATGAGTCATGTGGTTTGAGGCACCCATATTGATATATTGGTCAAGTGGTATGAGACACCTAATCAGCAAATTTATTTTGATTTTTTGTTAGAAAAAGTTCTGCTAAGACTTCCTGTCTAGACAAGGAGCAACAGAAGTGCTCACAAAGGTTATAAGAGAGAGATCCTAGTTCAGGTAATATATACACCTTAGCAGAACTACCCTCCAGAAACTCTTCTTTCAGGTGGATGTACTCACAAGGGTCCAAGAATAAATCTGCAAACCAGAAGTCTAAAGTAGTCATTTAGGCATCTAAATTGGTCTGCGCTGCAACTTTTCCACTCTTATGCATTTCAAGACCATGGTGGATTATGTTTTTGGCATTTGCTTTATGGGTAGTTTTTGAGATGGTATTTATAAACTACTGAATGTCAATGAACACTCCCAGTTGGTCTAGAGGGCTGACTTTGACATAGTAATAAGGACGGTGTCAGTATCAAGTTAATAACACCCTCCAAATTTCACAAAGAATCAAATCTATTTGCATTATATATCTGTAATTGTATCTTTGGTCTACTCTTGTAAAATGAACTGAGATTGGTTTTGTGACCTAGAGATCAGAAGCAGCAAACAACAGAAGACAAGCTCTCCATTCAGTACTGTAATACCAAAGGGTATTCCCATCCCACTTTGTAAAGCTAGGAAGGCTGCTTTCCAATTGGAGTGAAGCTCTAGGTGGGATGATCTACTTATTCTGAAGCCCTCAGTTTGGAAAGACTGATAGAAATTTGAAACACACTCATATAAGAGTTCCAGAAATGTTTAAAGACTACATAAAGTGTTCTCTCAAAGAAGCAAGGAGCAAGAAGTAGAGTTTCTAGAAAAATAAGGCTGAGATACAGTTTAACTACAAAGAACCTAGGGCTTCAAATCTAAATGTATTTAGCCCAAACATTTAAATGGCTGTATTGTAAGATCCTGTTCCTGTGCCTGGATTGAGTGCTTGGGTTCATAGCCATATCAAGTAACAACACTCTTCTTTCAAGGCTGCCTCACCTTTGTGAGATCTACAGGTAAATGATGGATGGTCAAGGTAATTATGGAGTATAGACAGTGTATGAGCACAGATTGAAGTGTTTACTCACATCTAATCTCAACTTCCTGATTTTCAAATAACTGTATTTAACACATGCTTATCTGTGCAGCAGTGTAGGTGCTTGGCTGATTCTTTCCATCCTGAAACTCAGACTTTTCTCCTTCTTTCCTGACCACCTCCAACCCTCAAGCTATAAAGCGTGTGCGGAAATCCTAGTGGAATCATTCACTAGACACTCCCTTAGGCTTACAGAAACCTAACTGAGCATCCTGGAGCTCCTGTAGATGAAGAAGTTTCTTGTCTGTAGTGATGAGGCTCATTCAAACCCTTGAGATTAAAAGCAAAAGAGACAGGATGCATATTTCAGTTCACAGTCAGTTACAGTATTTCACATAAAATATATAAGAATGTCTGGAATAGGACAGACCATCTAGTTATATGTCCTATCTCTGTCAGTGAATGATATCAGCTATTGAGGAAGATAAAGAAAATCTGAACATGTGTAATGATGCTCCCTCCCAGTTACAGACTTCAGAAAACAGCTGACTGAAATTTGAGATCTTCCTGAGCAAGAACTGGTATATTTGTACTGCAAAGTCTTGCACTAACTTTTTTTTCTTCTGCAGCTATTTTGAATTCATGTATGCTTTCTTGCTATTTTCCACACTATCTGTGATAAGAAAATACACATTTAGAAATTACCTATATTTTCCTTTTGAACTTCTCAGCAGCATATTGATGCCCCTTAGTTCATGTGTTGGAGGAGACAGCGAACAACTGCTCCAAATTGACTTTTGCTTCAGAACTTTTCAGATCTACATCATTCCTTCACTTGTGCTTTTTTTTCCAGATCTAGCTATTATTTGAGTACATAGCATCTAGTCCCCTTCCTTGGCAACAAGGAATATCCCTGTGGTTTTCCTAGTGCTTTAAATGGTACAAAGAGCTTTAATGATAGTGGGACTTCCCACACATATCCTGTGGAGAACTGTTCCAAATTATGGGAGAACTCATCTCAAGGAGTTGCCATATGTGATAGACAGGGAAAATGGACAGGTTGCTGAAGTCCTTCTGATGACATTCTACTGTTGTTTACTCTAGATTACAAAAGGATTAGTATCATCAGAAGAAACCAAGACTGCATGATCGAATGAGTTTCTGCCAATTGTTTAATTTCAATCACAATAGAGCCAATCTCTTTTAAACACAGTATTTGCAGAATAGATATTTAGATGAATTCTAATACTAGTTTTAGATACTGTAATCTTAACAAACTGGTTCAGGGAGGTTTGGTGGCTTTTCAGCCATTTGGGCTTTTCCCCCCACCAGAAAAAATTGTAATATACCTTTTTAAGTTTCTTTCCATAATATCTTAAAAGTAACTCTTTAATACTGTGAACAAATACAATGCAGAGAAAAAGCATGTACTGTAGAAAGCATATACTGAGAAAAAGCATATACTGTATGAACCATACACTTCAGAACCAAGAATGCTTCTGCCCATAAATTAATAGCAGATTTTGCCACCTAGGACTGCCAACTCCAAGATCTTAGAGCAGGCATGCAAAGCTAATTGAGAACAATTCTGAGATGGATCCCAAGGTATTTGAAGCCCTGAGGTAACCAGCTGGCCTGAAAATCTAGTGGGAGGGGAAAAGTAATTAGGTGTCCCAAGCAAATTGCCCCAGATTTATTGATATTGATTTAAAATCCAGATAAGCCTCTGTATGATTTCCAAAGGAACTGAGCAACAGTCTTATTTTTTTAAAAAGTATGATCAAGCAGCACTAGTCACCGATTGTATCTACTGTACACACTCGATCACTATAGTATTTTCCTCTGGCAAAAGGATACAGCCAGCTTTATAGAGACAGTGGGAGCTTCTCCTTCCTTTGAGAAGAAGGAAGGCAGGCCTGTAGTAAATTTTCCTTTACAGTTAACGCAAATTTCAGCAAAATTGAGAAACAAAAAAACTTCTTGTTCTTGTCTGCCACTGATAGGAAAAGCATCCTAAATGTATGCCACATTGTTGAAATCTTTCAGCTGATCCACTTTGTGTGTCTACTTAATAACCTTCTTGAGCAACTTTCCACAGTACAGGACAAAGTATCAAAGGCAAATCAGTTCCACCTAAAGCTTTAACATTTTTGTTTAGAAAGGGGTAACAGGTGTTCTGAGGGAAACAAATCCCACCTGTTTAATACCCTTCTGGCAATGGCAGTCATGAGCCATTTATTTATTTGGCTATTCCCTGAGTTCTAGAGCACTCTGAAATGATGACAGCCACTATATGGGGTGTCTAGGTGTGTTGGGAATCATATGAATGGGTTGATCATGGAATTCTTCCTGTCTCTGCCAAAGGCCAGTACCAGGGTTGTTACTAATGATGATAACCAAATATTCTTGTTAAAGGTATGCACATCTAGTCACTCTTTTGAAATAATTACAAATAACAGCTATAGCAGAGAATTACAGAGCCTAATTAAATTAATTCTATAAAAGTTTTCCCTTTCATTGCTTTTAATTGCACACTTTTCCAGTTCATTGTGCCTACCTTTTAGGGGCGAGGTCACCAGTAGTGCCTACTCTGGACCACTTGTTGTTCTTTCCTTCTTCTGGGGACAGCTGTAGGGGAGAATGAGAGCTTGAGAGGGAATGACAGCTTGTAAGGGGCAACCCACAGTCATCATGGGTGACCCTGCCGGGGTAACAAACTGTCTACTGGAAATCTCCTTTGGTTTAAGTGTATTTCAAGTTAGGTATTTCCTATACAGGACTACCAGCCTGTAGTGGTTGGTATTCACTCACCTGTTTGCTTTTTTTGGGCACCACTTCATTGTTCTGCAGCTGCAGTAAAGCAAAGATTAGTGATATTTCTGGAAGACGTGGGAGACATGGGAAGCTATGGAACAAAGAAATAATACATAGATAAATGACCTCTGTACAATTTTCCACATTTTTTTGTAATTGGCCGACTCTATCAGATCCCATGTTTTCTCAGCACTCTCCATTTGGTGCTGAGTATTTTTTAAAAAAACTTCCTTTAGTGATTTTCCTGACAATATTTTAGAGAAAAAATACTGAAAATATACTTTTATTCTTGGTGGGAGGGAAGAGAAGTGATTTACCTACATGCTTACACATGCTTACACTGATTCATAAGCTTAAGAGGTTTCCTGAGGATATGATCTATCGCAGCCTCCACAGCCTCTAGCAAATTGATTCATGATCCTTCCCATTTCTTTTTATTCCCAACTTTTGTATTTTCATTGCTGCTTTATACTGTAAAGCCCCTTCAGGTGAGAACACCTCCTTCCTCCTCATTCTACTTTCATACATGGACTCTCACTGAAACTCTCTCAACTCTTTTAAGTTTCCCTGTGAGAGAGAGATGCAACTCCTCTCATGAATGACTTTATTGTATTAAAGTACTTTGATTTTCTCATTTTAAGTCTAGTAACAGTCAATATGAACAGGTCAAATCCAACAATGATTTTCCTGTAGATCAACAACAGGATCTTATGAACTCCCATGTGATGCTGAAGATCACAGCAGGTTAAAAATGGTAGCACTTGTATGAATGTTTTGCTCTCCAAAACCCACAAGCTATTCTGCTGTGTGAGGCATGCAAGAACTGTATCATAGGGGATATTAATATCTCTGTTACATGGAGTTAGTACAGCTGTAGCTGAAGTAGATTGGAGAAATTTTACAAAGAAGAATTAAAATATTATCTACCAAAGAATAGATAGACAGATTACCCAATATAAATTGATCGAAAACACATTTAAGGACAGATTTCTGGCAGTAAATCCCAAAGATCTTATAAAAACCCACTTGAAAATCCATCTTGAATCTGGAGCCAGCAATCATTTTGGTCAAGGGGGAAACTCTTGACAGGCTTCAACAGAGGCTGGAACCTGGAGCTCAGTCTGCAGAAGGAAAAATTTCTCACCTGACTTCTCTATAGTATGGGTTATATAGAGGTGATTAAGAAATCCACTTGCCATACCATTTCAGTGGCAATGTTACAGAAACACTGCCAAGTACTGAGTCACGGACCTATATTTAGACCTAAGGTATTACTGGAGAATTAGATGATAATAAATACTAGAAGTGATGAAGGAAGACAAGAAGTTTTGAGCCAACAAGTCACTCTCTTTTTAGGGAATCTGGAAAACATATTGCTCAGTCTGGCAAAGAGCAGGCAATTAACACTGCTCATATCTCAGTAAAAGCAGAGACTTAGCAAGTTTAGTTACCCACTGCACTGACAGAACCTAAAAGATTACTCAGATGTTTGGATGTGGGTTAGATAAATACGTCAACTAGACTGAAACTTTCTGTGCAATATGAATGGAAAACTGAGGTTCAGTCTCAGATCTGTGTTGATGAACAAGGATAACCCTGTTCAAATATTCCCATCAAATATTTATTTGGGAGGTGGTTCTGCTGCTGAGAGGTCGTGGGGATCTGGTGTTTCACACATACACCTTCCCTGCTCTGCCCCACAAGCACTCATGCTCAGCTCGGCTCCCCACCTGGGACATAGCCATGGGCAGCAGGGAGGCAGCTGTCCTGGGCCTGGCTGATGGAGACTCTTTGTCAAGAGAGAAAGGAAAACATTTCAAGGGAAATTATTGTCCAGGAAGTATGCCAAAGTTCAAGTTTTAATGACAGGTTACTAAGGTGCTGCTCATTGGCCTTGTTGACATCTCTTGCCACCATGCCACGGATCACACTCACTCATCATTGCAAGAACAGAGCACAGTGAAAACTTGAATCCAATGACCACTTTTGTTTGTGCTACCGTGCAAATATATACACTCCTTTTTTTTATTTTTCAAGTTTTTTGTGTGCTGCCTTCAGAGAACAGATGTAGCAGACATCTTCCAAGGATAAGATTAGCAGCCCTGTTAAAAATATCACATTGGATCAGAGCGGCAATCCTTGAATGGCCTTGAAGAGAAGTGCTGGGGAGAAGGGCTGCGGTCAGACGCTGGCAACCCAGGGAGTGATGGGACTTGCGGTGAGGGAGGAAAGGATACACTTGCTCCTGACTCCTGCTTTATGAAGACTTTGAGAACTCTTTCACCTCAGGTGCTTTCCAGAGGCATGGATGCAAAAGTATTTCCGAAACCAAAAGCTATGGAACTTCTTTAATAAAGATGAATATCTACATTCTCAGGGAACATGTGGACATGACTTGTACATCTCTAGTAATTCTTATAGCTAATGAGTGTATGGAGATTTTGTTTTGCTTTTCAGAAAGAAGTATTTAATTAAACAAACAAAAAGACCTTTACATAATAGGATTTCCCCTCTGCTAAAATAACTTAACTGTTAATTTTTTATCAAAGGAATAAAAGTAAATGCATGTTTGCTAATTGTTTTGAAAAGAATAGTAGACTGAATTAATGGGAGAAAAAGAGGAAGGGAATATTCAAGGCCAAAATATATATTCTTAATAAAGATAACAAATTCTTCTTAAGGATAAAAAATAAAAATATAAAAGCATGTGTTCACCAGAACGAAGCTATGTAACAATGTATAAGCCAACCGCAAAAATGAGAATGAAGGAAAGGCAATGAAGTTGGTAATGTTCATCTCAGAGAGAGAAACAGACAGAGCAATACAGAAGCAACACGAGCTTTTGGATTAAGAAAGGAAAATATACTGCAAAAAAGACAGCTTTGTTACCAAAAACACATCTGAAGATGGTGAGAAAGTCATTAAACAGAGTAGTGTTTGGCAATGGCCACACATTTGAGTGACTACCTTCCCCGCAAAAAAAGTTTCCCTTTATTTTATTTACTGTGTGTTTACAATCTTGCTGATGGCCTGCGAGGGAACATTTCTGTGTATGTGTGATATTCATGAATTTTGGTGGATAAAAGACTGCAAAATTAGACACGGGCCAAAATATTGAGTCTGCTGAAGTTAGTGGCAAAAATATCCTAGCTTCTGGCTAATCTACTTATTGTCTCAACCAGATCTATATTGCAGTCCTAATCCTTTGCCAAACTGTTTTAAAAAGAACTTTGCTCTGATTGAACAAGTAAGAAAAAATTATCCTGCATATAACATTAAATTTCTCATTTTTCTACTTACTTCTTGAATTTAAGTGCCTGCATGTATTTATTCTTTAACTAGAGATATAAAATACATCTATATGCCTGTTCTTTGTGATCTGGTAGGTTACAACATCTGCTAAATTATGTGAATATATTAAAGAGATCTCCTTGAAAATAAAATAATCTAATTTTAGCATATATATTCTGAGTTATATGAGTAAAGAAAAGTAATGTACATGATTAAAGCAGTGTGAGTTCATTCTATAGCCAAATGAGGTACTGGTACAATTTCCCTGTAAAATCTGGAACGCTCGATATATACTACTGAGATTTATGAATGACAGGCACGACCAAAGTCTGTCATGTACTCCTCTTCCATTATAGCCACTGAATGACTATGTGATGGAGCATCAAAGCCCTTCAAATGTATGCTTTTCTTGGCTGTTCTTAGGTTAGTCTCTGTGTGGATTCAACTCTGATGATAGGCCCTTGAAATTGTACAGGCGTTTTGATCACAGAAAAGCAAAATGCTGTCTATGAATCTAAACTGCAGTGAACTAGATCCTCCATAATGTTAGTGAACTAGGTAAGTGTTTCAAAGGCTGTCTAACTCTTCTTCAACATCAATTGCCAAACTCCATCTAAGGAGTTTTTACATACGAACTGAGAGCAAATATTTTAAACTCCTCGCATTTTTTTTTATTTTTTTTTTCCCTCACAAAAGCATGCCATAATGCCCATTTTTTAGTAATAAGGAATGAATAGTCCCAATTGAAGCTCTGCTTTCAGTCAAGGCCACGGGCTAAAAACCTAAAAGACAATGGTAGTGAGCGCCTCCTGGGATCTTGGACTGCTGCATTATTCCATCTCTGATATGCAAACCTAAGACATAACAAGAGTTAAAAAGGCTGTGTCAGGAATATCAACTCTGACATTTCTCTTTGTCACTAATTTTGTACAGTTATGTTATTGAACTCCATATAAGCAGTTCATTTATACCTTGGAAAAGGAGGGAAGGAAAAACAAACATCATGTGTAACATTAATATAGGAGACAGCAAATTTTGTATCAACAATTCTGCCATAGTATAAGGCCATAGATGCTTTTCAATGTTTTATAGGAAGCTTGCATAAGTGAATCTCTAAAAACCAGGCATGTTATTGTACAGGTATAGATAGATTTGTCTAGTTTCAGCTTTCCTCTAATGGCCATTTCAGCAGTATTTAAGTGCCTTGTAACAAATTGTATTATATTCATACAAACACAGAATCATTTGCTTCCTCCTTTGTAGGGCTTTCTTGCATGTGCATCTATCTACACACATATCAGAACACATACACAGTATATACATACAACTGCACATATTTTTATAATTTCTACTGGGAAAGGTTACTAGGATTTTATAATCCAACATCATTAATCAGATGATTTTAATGTAAATTGAATAAGAAATAAAGGTCTACACATTTGTATTTTGTTGTATCTGTGTCTGTAGACCGATACATTTAAGAAAATTGTTTCAGGATCTAGTTTATTTTACTTTGTTCTTTAAATTGAGTCCCTGAATGATTATTGGAAAAGCACTTGTTTATTTTCCAATATTTGTCAAACACTGGATTAAACACTACTTGAACAGAAAGGTGCTGAACAGAAATTGCCAGGTGAGACCCAGTACAAGAGCCACCTGGTCACACCTTTGACCCTGTACATGCAGCTGGCATCACACAGATGTTTGGAGACAAGGCAAATGTCTTAGCCCAGCTTCTATCTGCTGTAAAAAACACCGAGGCACAAAGGGGAACCCAGCTAAGCCTGGTGAAATTGCTGCTCTGCCCTCCAGTTGCCAGAGACAATGTGCAAAAGGCAGCAAGAAAGCTGCCCATATGCCCTTTGTTTTCACACTATCATAGCTAAGCTGTATGGCCTTATTTAAAAGGACTGACAGCATAACCTACATGGAACAGCTTTTTCGACCAGTTTTGAGCATTGATTGTACTTTATTTATTCGGCACTTGAGCTATCAAAGGGAAAAAGTGCCCGTGGCAAGCTAGGTTGCAGTAACAATCTGTGCATTTTAAACTGCCTGCATCTACTTAGTTACTATAACTACTCCCAACTGCATGATTAAATACAAATGATGTTTCCATATATTAAGTGCAACCTTCTTTCCAATATGTGCTGAACATGATACTTAAAACATAAGATTCTAGAATGGAATAACATTTATGGGAGTAATTTCCCGAACGTGTATGATTATCACTTGCAAGGATATATAAACCAGTTAAATCCACAGTATGATGAGAAATCATCTCCAATCTGCTGAGAATGGAAACAGAATTAAAATTCTACTTTTCCACAAAGAAATCTCTCATATGAATCATCTACCTCTTTTTCACTCAGATATTAATATAGTGCTTAAATTTTTACATGCTATTTATGTGTAAACCTTACTTATTTTACTATATTAATATGTACTACTGTTGTTGGAAATTTTATTGTTTTAGATAGAGGATTTAACATTTGAAATTATCCTTCAATTCCTATTCTGTTACAACAAACAAGTAACAAATAGAAAACCCACAACAGAACCAAAACAAAAAATAAGAAACCAAAACTTTAATCAGTGAACTGCTGATCCTTAATGCAGTGCTAGTGTCAATGCATTTTGAACAGAAGAAGAAACTAGAGAGAAAGGTAAATAAAAAACATAAGATGAAATTAAGAATGATATATCACTAAAAATCAACCTGTTATTTCCCTCTTCTAAGAACACTTGCTTAGTAAGCAAGGGAAATTTCTCTGTTTAATCTGAACTTTCATAACTTATTTGATGTTGCATGTGTAAATGGTTAGCAAAATAAGGCAAGCAACAGAAAGCTATCGCTTAAAAGATGGAGAAGGCAGAGGAAGGTGCAACATGAAGTGCAGTCTGAGCTCTAAAAGTGATTCCTGAGTGATCCTTAGATCACCTACTTTTAACAGTAGTTCATATGAGTTTTCGTATGTTTTATTCACAGTCTGTTTAATCACTGAATCAGCAATATGAGAGAGGCACTGGCATGAGAGTGGCAAACATACTGCCAGGATACAGAAAGAGACGTGTTTCCAGCAGATGTAGGGAAGAACTGATTTAGCTAAATCTGAAGAAATGTATACTTCACACCCCCATTGAAAAAGATACTCACATAGGAGCAGGAGCAAGAGTGGCTCTTGGATGATGAGGGGAATAGGTCTCAGATCAAAACTGCCAGTGGTCTGAAGGAGGACCAGCATGAAGTCAACTTCTTCAGCCTACTCTAATAACTAGGCATTGATGAAGTCTGTTGTTGAAATCTCTCTCTCTGTGGTTTAGGAAGGTTATCCTTTGGGGCCTGTGCTCCACCCCTGCAATGCAGAGAACTGAGGATATCTCCCCATATTTGTTCTTTTAGGAAGTAAAGTGTATGTGGGAGTGTCTTTCATGTCATGATTGGTGCACTGACAGGGAAGAGAAAGTGTATCTGTTTTCAAGATCTTATTCCAGAATTTAAAAGAAAAACAACACAACAAAAAAACAACCAAAAAAGACCCCACACACAAACAAAAACCAACCAAATAAACCAAACCAAACCAAAACAGAAAACTCCCTGAACATCACTGAAATTAGGAAAAAATCCTTGTGCTTAAAATTCCTTGCCACTGTGTATGGCACAAAGGACTGAAGGTAGTACTGATTTCTACTTCCAGGCTGCACTTACAGAGACAAGCTGTAGAGGATTTCAACTTTCCTCTCTTCTGACAGATACTATTGATCTCACCATCTACTATTATTTCTTTTAGTCCACTGGAAGTAAGTGTATATCAATGCATCCCATGTAAATGCAACCTCTTGCATACGATGCATCAGTTGGGAGGATTGTTTGGTCAAAGCAAATAATGTATTACTGCTAAAGGAACAAGTGAACTTTCTAAGGTAGAAAGGTTGGAAGTATTATCTCACCTTTCCAAAGATGAAGGTAGGTGAAAATTACTTACCCTTCCTCCTTCTCCTTCTCTTCTATGGAGAAGAATCTTTTTTCTCCATATAATGTGTGTCTTAGAAGAGGCTGGACCAGTACAAGTACTCAAAAGAAAATGATCAGTGACAAATAATGACAAATCCATATGGTGGAATAATTTTTAAGAAATGTGAGCATCATCTCAAGTTTTTATGTCTTAAAGTAACTGCTGCCACAAAAGATGAGGGGACATTTTTATTAATTTTAAAATTATTCCTTGAGCAAACCTGAAACAAAATGGACTCACAAACTGGTATCTAGCATATTTTTATCTATTAAAATCTAAGTATATTAAGTTTTAAATTACCTCATATTCTTTCTTCTTAGTTGTGCATGATTCTGAGCTGTAGACCAGATTGAACATATCAAAGTCTGCAATTTTTGTTTATTTTTGTTTATTGCCTTTTTTTTTCCTTTTCTTTCCTGGCTCGACAACAAATGTTGCACCTAACATTTCATGTATAAAAAATACAAGCTATTCCTATAATGATCACTGTATCTAGGGAAAAGCATTGAATCTGACAGTTTTGTGTAAGAAACGAGTTTAGCAGTTAAATGTTTTGTGTTTCTTTATCTTTGTGCTTACAATATCAGTAATATATTTTTGTTGAGTTCTAAAAATATAGCCGTTTTGGATTCAGTGCTTAATGAAAACAGAGTATTATACCATGAAAGGTGACCTATTGAAGGCAAAGTGTTAATAAGTTGCAGATTGTTCCACATGACCTAAACCCTTTTCTTATTGAAAATGAGATCTACAAAGGTACTTTGTAACATGTTTCATAAGGTCTTAATTTTGCCCAGCACTAACAGGGCCATTAAATCTACTTAAAATCTGGATTACAAGAAAACAAGGATATTTGTCTTCTCTTTTACTTTTTTCTGAAAGTAAAAATGCATGCCTTGCACACTCCCTTAAGATATTTTCTGAAGGAAGAAAAGAAACTTGATAAAACCTTCTCTCTGGAGGAAGACTTACAGAGAAAAAGACAGTCAGAGGGGCAGAGGATGAACTGTGGAACTGACTTCTTTTTTTACCATTAATTGTGGTTGATTGCGCAACTCACAAGAGGCTTAATGGGTGCAGGCTATGGAGTAGGCACATAACCTTAGGTTCACCAATCCCTGCCTAGATACAAAAGCAATTGCATTTCACAGATGCACCATGTGACAAGTGGAGTCAATGGCGGAGCAGCGAACATGCTGTGACTACTGCTGACCAGGGTTTTGCTGTTGTGTGCCATAGCTACCTTGCAGGGCCACTCTCCTCACCCCACAACTCACTTCTTAGACTCACCTGTTGGTGCTGGACCCACATTTGAACCATTAACTCTTCAAGGCCACCACTTTGCATCTCTTTGAAGAGCTCATAGAGTTGGGGTTCCACGGCTTAGAGAGGCCGTAGTGGGTTTCTGTGGCTGGGTTTTGGTAGTGGGGAGGGCTGCAGGGGTGGCTTCTGTTTGTAGCTGATAGAAGCTTCCCTTGTCTGATGGAGCCAATGCCAGCCGGCTCCAGGATGAGCTTCCTGCAGCTGGCTAAGGCCGAGCCACCTCTATGACAACATATTTAAGAACAGAAAGCCATTGCACAGAAAGAATTCTAGCCAGGGAGGAGAGGAGTGAGAACATGGGAATAACAAAGTAGACACCAAGGTCAGTGCAGAAGGAGGGGCAGGAGGTGCTCCAGACTCCAGAGCTGAGGCCCTGCAGCCTGTGGTGCAGACCATGGTGGAGCAGCTGTGCCCCTGCAGCCCATGGAGGACCATCAGGGTGCAGACACCCACCTGCAGCCCATGGAGGAGCCCATGCAGGAGCAGGTGGATGTATGAAGGAGGCTGTGACACCGTGGGAGGCCCAAGAAGGAGTAGGGTCTTGCTGGAGACCTGCAGCCTGTGGAGAGGGAACCCCACGCTGGAGCAGTTTTTCTCGGGTAGGACTTGTGGCCCCTGGGGGGGACCCACATTGGTACAGCTCATTCGTGAAGGACTGCACCCCATGGAGAAGTGACCCATGGCACAGCAGTTTGGGAAGAACTGTTGTGGGATGGACTCACACCGGAGAGGTTCACCAAGGACTGTCTCCCGTGGAAAGGACCCCACAGGAGCAGGGGAAGGACTCCTCTCCCTGAGCAGAGGTAGAAACAACAACTGACTGTAACCCCCATTCCCCATCCCCCTGCACTGCTGGCGAGGAGTAGGGAGAACATGGAAGGAAGGAGGAGCAGGGGGAAGGTGTTTTTAAGATTACTTTATTTCTCACTCTTTGGCTCTTATCCTGTTAGTAATAAATTTGAGTACTATCCCCACTTTGAGTCTGTTTTGCCTGTGAAGGTAATCAGTAAGTGACCTCTCCCAGCTCTTATTTCAACTCATGAATCCTTAGTTGTTTTTTTTCCTCTCCTCTGTCCAATTGCAGAGGGGAGCGAGAGAGTGGCTTTGGTGGGTACCTAGCATCTCGCCAGGGTCAATCCACTACAGAGGCCCAAGAAAATAAATCAGTCTGTTGTAATTAGAAATTTAGCTGTAATCACCATCTAACCCAGTTTACAGTTATTCCTGTTCTGGGAATGCCCACTTGCACAGACAGTGGCTTACTAGGTGTCCTCCAACAACTCCTAACAGATCAAAGGCTGGGTATTGTTACCAAGATTTACAATTCATTAGGATCAGTCACCTCAATCTTGTTTACCTGCAAGAAGGAAAATTAAGCTGGGTTTTGTCACTGATAGAAAGCTCTGAGGGTATCTTCCGCAATATTTACATCTTTTCTGCTACCTGTGAAGACCAACTGGCAGGCCAAATGAACTAAGAGGAGAGGACAATGTTTTACTTGAATCTGCAATAATGGGGCAAGAGTTTCACTCTTGTCAGCAGCCCTCTGTCTGACCACAAGCACATCTCACAGGGCACCAACGTCTGCGCAAGGGTAGGTGCAGCCCCAAATATCGTCAAGGCATGCTTTACCTTGTGGAATTTGTGCCAGTCATAGATGGTGCTCCCCTATGTAACATCTTGGGAGAACTATGCATTGTTGAAAGAAACCAACATACTGAGCAAGAGGTGATAGTCCACCTGTCCTTTTTCTCTAATACTCATAACTTCATGAATGTAGTTCCCTCAATATTTAGTGATTATGCACCCAGGGACAGCTGGAAACTGGGGACTCAGATATTCTCATGAAGCATAAGGATCCCTATGTGACGTATGGATACTTATGGATCCTCATCCCACTCATCTGGGCCAGTAAAAAGCAAGACGCTTTTCTGCTTTGGCCAATTAAATGTGATCTTACACCATCAAATCCCCCGATGGAGACAATCAGTGGCAGGACAAGTGACTTCTGACAACCTGAAATACTAACTCGGCTCAAAGTAGGACTATATTCTCAATATAGATGGGCTGGAGCAGATACAATTTTTTCAGGCAGAGGTAACAGTGGAAGTTTCTGTTGACTCTGGAATTTTGTAGAGATCAAGTTGGATGCTAGGGATGTTCACATGTCTAAGGGTTTTGTGATCATCTGGGCTTCAACATAAGACTTAAACATTTTAGTGCTCCTCTCTGGTCTTTCAAGATAGACTTTATTATTATTGTTACACATTAATTCAGTTATAAAAGTAGCATAAAATTTCTTCCTTTACCAGATTTGAGATTCCTGAAGTGTATATTGAGATTGGAAGGGGAGGTGCAAGAAACTCATCAATTGGTATTTTCTTCACATAATACAAGAGAATCATAACATCACTCTTGTTCCCCACTTGTAAAGCTTCCAGTAGCATAATGTGGGCTGCTTGTTCATGGTTTTCTCATCCCAGTAAGCAGGAAAGAAGGTGGAGACTGTCTCATGCAGCTTTCTCAGACCTGTTTCCATTTACAGTGTGCACCAATCAGATATTCTGAGCTCCTCATGCCAGTGGGTTTCCTCCCCCTTTTGCTGACATATTTTGATCTCCCTGTTGCTGGGACCTCATTCATGCAACAGCTGCAGCTAATGAGCCTAAGACTGTGGGGTTTTTGTAGACCCGTCATGTAAGTGGGCTCATTTGGACGGAAGCAAGGAGAGAAATGTTTGAGGGAAGAGTTTATGGAAATTTGTAAAAGTTTGCATTATGAGGACTTAATGCTACTGGTCTTCCATACAAATAACAGTTTACCTCAGCTTGTTGATTTTGGGGTTTGTTTTTGGTTTTTTGTTGGTTTTTTTTCTGCAATTTCTCATTCCTTCTTTCTCATAAAAAGACTTCAAATCCTCCTCCTATTAAATTCCTTCAGTTTATGCTTTACTACACTTTTAATAGACAGTTTCTGGGGTAAATTCTGTGTAGGTTATATCCCCGGTCATTGCCTTAGAGGGACAAAAGTGCCCAAAGCCTATGCCCTGACTTCATCAGCTCGCAGAAGTAAAACACAACTTAACTTGCCTCTTGTGGAAGAACTGAGAAAGCTGATAGGAATGGAGATGGGGTCAAGATGACACAGAGATGTCCCAGAAACAAATTGTAATGTGACTTTTTGTTATCACACAGACTGCAGTGGTGACACCAGTAGTTAATCCCTCCTCAGCCTGAGACTGGCACCTGTTTCTCAACACAGCTCATACACAAAGCTCAGCCAACACAAACCTGTCCTTACGACACCACAAGTACAGCTGTGTGCATGGTGGTTTGCTCACTCCAGGAAAGATGTGCAGCAGAGCAGGGAAACAAGGCAGCTCTATTGACTGTCAGGCCTCTGCTCTAACCTCTAGAGCACACTTCATAAATGTCTGAATATTTAATAAAATCTTCTGGGTGTCTGCCTCCTGCAACACTAACTGTTTTAAAGTATTCATGGTTTATTTGTTTATGATTATTAAACAAATCTATTAAACACTCTGCATTATTTTTAGTTGTATTTTGTTTTTTTCCCCTTTCGTTTTAATAATTGATATTGTTTTGGATACATAAATATGTCCTAAGAGTATTTGTCATTTCCTAATATTTACAGTGGGGATATTTTTTTCTATAAAACTGTGGGATTTTTCTTCCATATAAAGTATGCTTTTCTGTTGCATGCATATTTCAGAAACAGCCACAGACATTGCATCTGGCAAAGGCATGTGAATTTGCAGGAATTGTCGTTAATGCTGTTTGAAAAACCTCATGCTTTAATTTCTCACTCATCATGTGGTTACTGAGAACAAGGATATCCTTGTATAAAATGTTGCAGAATTATGTTAAGTGATGAATAAAAAAATTCTGGCCTGCTCCTATCTATTTTCAACAATTACTGAATTAGGTCTTTATGTCTAGCATATT
The DNA here is from genome assembly GCF_001604755.1 of Lepidothrix coronata. NCBI lineage: Eukaryota > Metazoa > Chordata > Aves > Passeriformes > Pipridae > Lepidothrix > Lepidothrix coronata. The sequence goes on along the minus strand of NW_016690534.1, from coordinate 190,693 downwards.
GAGAATAGACAGGATGGTGCAAAGGAGAACAAAACACTACAGAGGAACATGAGAGTCTCTTAGATAAATGGCTTATTGCATCAAACTCAGAGATTAAACTCCTTTTAATGAACAGCTTACTTTAAGTAAAGAATGAGTGGAAATTCTGAGCTGCTCTCTGTCTAAATTTTGCAGAGAGAAATAGTCAGGAAAGTCAACAAAGAGTTGAACCATTTCTATTCTAAATTGTTAGTAAGTTCTAGATGTTATTTTCTGTGCTTCTGCTAACTTCAAGAAAAAGAAATAATAAATAAAACAGATAAAAAACCCTGAGTCTTCTCTACCATGAGCGTTTTTATTTAAGAAAAAAAAAAGATTTCTCAAGTCACTAGAATCATCTTGGCATGGAGCTGGTGAAAATAGTGTGGGTTCTCCAAGGAAAAGTTTCTTATAAACATGCCCGCTGATACGGTGAAAAATCTTGCATTACCTGCCCCCCTTACCCCTGGAAAATAAAAGACCACCCTCTACTTCTTATTTTTCTCCTGAAAATGATTCTTGAGTCCCTTGTGCTTGAATTGCTTCCAGCTACAAGACTGCGATGAGAAACAATAAGAGCAACAGGTCAAACCTGCCAGTTGGATGAACAAGTAACGCTTGTTATTTGCACTCAGGTTAGTTTAAGCTCCTTGGAAAAGCCAATGGACAACAAAACAGCTCGGGAGAAAATCTTCCATCTCCTACTCTTCCTTCTCCTTGTATTTGAATCAAACTTTTCTGACTGTGGTCAATGATCCATATATGCAATGATCTGTGGCATGAGATTATTATTTTCCTAGTCAGACTTGCCAGGTGACAGTGTTATTACAGACAGTCTGTAAGTGCCACTGGCTTTTGAAGAAAAGTTATGTTGCTGCCAGTGGAAAAGGGGCCAGCAGCAGGACGGTAGCATTCAGGAAAAGTACAAGGAAGAAAAAAATTAAAAAAAAAAAAAAAATGGCTCCTGAAAGACCAGAAAGGTCAGGAAGATTTTGGTTTGCATTCCTATGATGTTGACCTTGTGCGGGGGGCAAGTATGAGTCTGCTGGGATGCCTGGGACTAGGTCTAGGGGAAGGGTTCTAGTTTTGTGAATGAGACTCCTCACTCCATCTGATGTCAGTGTCATCTTGCTCTGTGGCAGGGGAGTGAGAAAGCAA